>NC_140225.1:11908188-12105688 GCF_951802725.1 Rutilus rutilus
TAGGGCGAATAAAAAGTTTAACGGTTAGGGTTAGGGGTAGGTGTAAGGGTGGGCTTTAGGAACAGGGGCAAGTTATGTCCCAATAAAGGCAGCAGATGATTATATATCTTATAATTTTATAATCAATACACTGAGGTGCAAATAGTATCTGCCACTATTTGCAATAAGTATAAATAACATCTAACTACTATTTCCAGTTAGTGCAAAGAAAATACTGCCATTTTCACTAAGTGTAAATATAATTTAACATACTCTGCCTATTTCAAACTGTAATAATATTTCATAATATTGCTGTTTTTACTGTAGTAGACTTTTTTCAAAAACATTCACGTTCACCATGTAACTAGTCAAAATTTAGCTTGCATCCACTTATTTAATCCCATAATGTTTTTCATATTTAATTATTCTTAGCCATTTTTTTTCAAATGACAGACTAGGGTCTTATGTTTGCTTCTCAGAAAGGAAGATGGGGACAGTAAGGCAAACAAAAGAAATGGTAATGACATAATAGACAGAGAGCTGATGTTTGAGTCTAATTCCCTGCCCCATTAGCCAGGTAATGGCTGATTAAAATGAAGAGGGGTTAGATGCATTGAGTCCTCCCTAGTCATCGGGGCACTGCACTCCCAAAGGTTTGCAGCAACTATTGATGGAAAGTCATTACACTGGGATGTGGTGAAATCCATAGTCACCTAAAGGCTTGTGAGATCATCTAATTAACTTTAACTGAAGAGCATTTTCTAATACCATTTTATTTTCAACAATTTGTCTAATTTAGTTTGTGTTCCATAAAATAAAATAAACAATATGGGTTTGGAATTTTCATTTTTGGGTGAACAAACCCTTGTCTGTGTTCTGGACTTGGGACAAATGACCTAATATCTAAAATCTTACTATAAAAAATAAAGAAAAACAGATCAGAGCAGAGCTTATCATTACCAACAAAAACGTGTTCAACATTTGGTTCACCTTCAAGAAGCTTCTTTGAGGGAAGTTCTGGTTCCAGAATAAATCATAAGCTCAATTCTAACAGTCACTCACTTTCATCAGAGTCAGAGAAGGTTGAAACACCGAAAACATGAAACAAACTATTAAATGAAGCCTGTTTAAAGCTGCTCAGCCTCAAAAAGAAGGTGCAGACACCCTGACGATTCCACATATTCAGTTATAACATTAACATCAAAGAGATTTCAGATATTCTGCACCTCAAGCATGTTGTTTTTAAACGGCTCACTGAACTGAACACAGGTGGATTGAAAATGAAAAAGTTAGACATTTTATATTGGTAAAAAATAAAAGGACAAAAAATTATAAAAAAAATTTACAAACCGAATGTAAATAATGTATATATTTCCTTATGTGATTGTGCACCTTTGAAAGTGTATTCATTTATCCTTCAGTGTGTCAAGGACATCTTCTTCTGTTTTTCTCTACAGAATCCTACAAAAATCCCTATCACTGCCCCACTCTTTCAATATGGGCTTTTTGTCTCAATTAAATTTATGGATATTCATCAGTGCTGAGCCTTAGAGAGTGATGATGTACACCTGCTTGATATTTGTAAACCTGACAGCACTCTGCTTTGGCAGTTTCACAGCAATCAACAGCAGATGTCATAATAACTAAAAGTGACTGTCTCTGCTGTACTAAATAAACTGTTCAATGTGCAGTTACAGAAAGATGTCATTACGGAGCTACTTTCATAATCCATCATCTTATTCATGATCCATCATCTTAATCAACACTGGTTACAACAGATGAATGCATTTTAAATGTTAATACTAAAGCTACATTCAGTAATATTTCAAAAACACGTTGACATTAACAGTAAAGAGTTATTGTATTGCACAAAATGGAAGATTCTTGAATATGTACATGCTGTATATATGTTTCCCATCACAATGTCTCTTTCCGTAAAAATAAACTAGACATACCCAGGAACCTTTTTGTTGTTGTTGTTTATTTCATTTTATTATTTATGATAAGAGAACACTTTTAAATGGCCATTCCATTTGACATTCAAATCAGTTCTACCAGAAAGACTCGGGAGAATTGATACTGTAACAATAACATTTATTTAGAAGCTCAGCAAGCAATCAGGTTCTTTTGGCGTAGAACTCTTGTTCGTAACTCGCATTCAGAGGGTACGGAATCTGCGAGTCCCGCCTGAAGACGAAGGCGGGGGCGCCGCTCACCCCCGGCGGAGTAAGGAAAGGGGCCATCTGGTGGTGGTGGGGTGGATGGAGGAAAAGAACATTCTGAAGTCTTCAGGATGGAGGGGATAGCCTGACTGATGGTGTTGTGGTTGATAGAGGGAGGACCCAGCTTGGTGGAGTAGAGGAGTTGGAGGAAAGATCCCATCTTGGTGGAGGCGGGGAGGATGGAGGTACTGGAGCGACAGCATCTGCGAACTCAGACATGTGTAAGCGCTACCCTTTTAAGCTACAGTAAATGATATGATTGGATAGATGAGGAGGTAATTAGTGACGCGAACGATTGAGTCTTCCTGGCAGAACTTGCGCTAGCTTCATTTCTCTTAGAAACAGGCTTAATGCTGAAATTAGTTTCATCGTGCTATGCATTGCATTTATCTACTTAGCTATGTCCACACTTCTTTAATTCTGTGCTAGATAACAGAAGAATACATGCTCAAGTAATATGATATACTGACCTCACACCCCTGTTGTAATGAAGCATGATCCATAGTTGTGTGTTCAGCCATGATGGCTAACAACTGCTAAAAATTCCCTAAAATAGCTCAGCTTTTCCCTTTCTACTAATACATCCCTTTTCATTTTCTTGCAAGATTATTGTGGTACTAATAGATGTGATGCTGATGCTGTCTATTTGAAATACCGCAAGAAGTTTAATTTTTTCAATTTAAAAAAGGTTATTAATCCAAAAAGTTCGATTCATGATTTTCAAAGTTTTAATAGAATTGCATTGTGCATTTGTGAACGTCCTTTTTCTGTCCATAATACAAAATAATCCGAAACTAATATTATTAATTTATTGACTAATTAAGTAAAAATTACACAGATATGCAGATAAATTAATAGCTAAATAACATAACTGGGCTGCATTTCCCAAAAGCATCGTAAGCCTAAGTTGATCGTAGAACAATTGCCACCAATGGTCTCTACGATCAACTTTGGCTTACGATGCTTTTGGTAAATGCAGCCCTGGGCAGTCGAAATGGACATCTGAGAACTTTATTTTCCTCATTTACTTTCCTAATCTGCTGGTTAAAATATCCCCCATTATTTCAGCTGGGTGTCTGTTGTCTTTCAGGTAAATGGAAGGCTTGTCTGTAAGACTGTAATATGAGCAACGTCAACCGTCTTTGAGTTCCATTATGGTCATAATCACACTTCAATGGCTTCTTCTCTGTAACAGATGTTATTAAGTGTTGCATCTAAGTGTTGTAAGAGAGTTGATGTCATCCCAAATATACTGTCAGGCCGTGTCATCATTTCAATCTGTTATTCCGAATGAAACATGAGAACACAGAAAATTGCACTTGGAGTTCTCAAGCAACGATAGGAACGTCTAAACAAAAATCATGCCCAGCAGGAATTTCCAATAATGCTCTCATGCTCCAAGTGGAAATAACAACAGAGATGTTGATCGTTTTTGCTTGTCACTGTGCTGACAATATTAGGATTTGTTTTTCGTGGAGTCAAGTATGTTACTTTTGAGTACTGTGATCATCCGAGTGAATGTTTTGTGTAAATTGATACTTTTAACTGAAGGGTCACACATCAGATGGATTCTACCCCTTTATTCTCTCAGATGGCTTCATCAATAAAATTACCGCTGACAGTTAAGATGAAAAAAGTGTCTTGTGCAAGTTGAATAGGGCAAAAAAGCAATCAGTTAAAACCCAGCATAGACACTTAATCACAGACGTTTGCATCCTGTTAACATAAACATTCAACTATGCTTAATTAAGATGAATTATGCGTTGCTACTTCATTTGAAAGATATTCAATATGGTGGCTCTCAAAATCTGTTTTTTTACTAAATCTATTCTTTGCTCTAATGAAACAGCTGTCAATGCAGCACAAATCATTCTTTTCAAATATCTAACTAAAGATAAATACCTAAATAGATATAGATATACTGTATGTATGTGTGTGTATATAGATAGATAGATAGATAGATAGATAGATAGATAGATAGATAGATAGATAGATAGATAGATAGATAGATAGATAGATAGATAGATAGATAGATACTGTAGATATATATGTAGAGAGAGAGAGAGACTTACAGTAAAACAGTCATGCTTGCAACAGTCAACATCAAAAAGATGTTTTACTGCTCAGGTTGTAAATTAACATTCAAGTGAAAAAAAAGTTTTTTGGGGAGTAATCTCTGAATGAATGCAGTGAATCTCTTGTTTATGCTTCCAGACATGCTTCGACTTAATGCTTTCTTTCTTTTCCTTTCATCTAACTGGAGCACAATTTACAATTTTTCCTTTTAATGAAGAAAGGAGAAAGACTCTGAAAGTGATCATGAAGGATTCATAATTGGGGGTTTGGACAGACCAATAGTGTGTTGTTCATGTTTGACAATGATCAGCCTATTTCACTGGTCTGATTTACAGTGTATACAATGCATTATAAAGCAAAATATTAAACCATGTGGAAGCACAAGCATATTTTTCAGTTGAAACAGTAATAAAAAGATATGTAAAATTAAAAATGAATGTCAATAGAAAGATATACATTTCAAAATGAAGATAAAACTATTTGGACACTTTCTGGTTGCAAACTTCAAATTTAACGTGTGAATTTGAGGGGAACTGACTTCCTACATCCACTAAAAGTCACCTTGAGACTGAGCTTGGATTTGGTTAATCCTAATTGCAAAGCTGTCAAAGAAAGGGGAAGTTAGTTCTGAGAAAAGGTCAAGCATCATTTGTTTGCAGATGGCACTTGGTTTGATATATTCAAGAGTGACTTAAGAACCCAAATACATTTGTAGGGCCATATGACAGAAAGATAGAAAAGTATTATTGGTTGCTGTATTCTTGAACATTCTGCAAGCATTTCAAAGTATCAGCAAAGCTCTTTTCAAGGAAAGTCTGTTTACTCAGCAGCCATATTTGCAACCCCTCCGGGCAGCTATTTCGCGAAAGGGGGAATCCTGAAATCTCACAATTAAATAACATATTTCAAATCAACAACCAAATCTGACCTGTACTGTCCCATAAATGTTGCTCAAATAATCTAGACCAGCCAATGTGCATGTGCAGTCCTAAGCGCGAGGTTTCTGTATATAATATGTGCTTCTAATGGCAGTTGCAGTGACGCAGTGACTCTTTTATTTAGAAGGCGGGACTTATTCCGCCATATTGCGCATTGCAGTTTCTCCCATTCATTCATTCTTTGTATATATCAAGCGTAGCGTTAGTTCTGGCAGGTCACGTTAGTCAAGCTCGCATCAGCTGATCCACATCTACCTATAGGAATACGACACCTATCACCGTATACATATATAAGCTCCTTCAGTGTTATCAGCAGCTATCGCGTTCTCAGGAGCTAATTACCCTCCTCCATCCCCAGCTCCTCCTCTCGTCCAGTCAGGATTTGACATTCTGATTCTCCTTGAATCAGAACAATTATCGAATATGTTGTACTTTTAAAATCTTGAATTAAATATATTTGCAAATTTTCATGTTGGTTCTGTTCTGTTTACCCCAAGGGGGATTATTGCTGCTCTCCCTGCTCTTATCCATGCTAGGCTGCATGGGAGGGAGTTCTCGCCCAGAACGGAACCATACCGCCAATCCAAACTGTATGCTAACTGTCAATCATATTTGACGGTAGTGGTCCTGACAGAACTATAGTCTTTGGTATCAGCTAGCAAAACCCTTTAAAGGTTAAGAACAAGAAGTCTATTTAGGAGAGCTCATATTTGTAACTCTTTCCTTTGAAGTTCCCTGCGGTTCAAAAACAGCAGGTTTAGAGTAGTTGTACAGAAAGCCAGCTCTGTCTGGGATTTAAAACATACCTTTCTATATGGTGACGCTCCAGTCCAGCTTCCACTAGCAAATGGGCAGCAACTGCAGTGGCACAGCTGGCATATTAGTGCTGTTGGAAGAACACAGTGAACTACAACCAAATGTCCTCCAGCCAATCTGGTGCTCATATGACTGTTCTCGTATTATTCTGCATTTGTGTAAAATGGCTGAATGACCATTTCATTTGCCACCTGTCATGGTCTCTAAAAGGCTTCAATAACTATCTAGTTGTGAAACCAATGATTGTATATTATGTTTTTATTTACAGTGATCACAGGTAAATCATTCTGCGAGAAAACCAAACTACAAGTTTGTTGACAAATTGCAAGCTATATTTCAATATGTTTTGTAGAAACTGGAGCAACAATATGATTGGTTATGATTTTGTGACTTTAAAATACAATAAATAATATAATAATCAGGTGATAGCAGACTCGAGAGAGAGATGGATTAGTGATAACACAGTGCTTTATAAGAGCACTTTCCAAACGTTATGATAAGACAGCGATGATGAAGCAGGTATTAATCTTCAGTTCTTAGGGTTTTGCAAGAGAAGATTGTGTGACTTATATTATTGTGTGTGTGTGGATATAATATAATATAATATAATATAATATAATATAATATAATATAATATAATATAATATAATATAATATAATATAATATAATATATCTTGTTGCATTGTTTCCATAACTATACCCTCGTTTGTTACAATGGCCAGTTATTGCCTACACCTGTCCCTTGTCAGCCGCTTGTTATCTTGTATATACCCATGCAGTGTTTCTTATGTTCATTGTCTGGTGTTGTCCAATTTGGATGTATTGTGTGAGTCGTTTCAGTTTCAGTTTTGTCCAGCCTGTTTCGGATTTTATCTGTTTTTGCCTGCGTCACCCATTGCCTAGATTTTTTATTATTTTGTTAATAAGCTGTTATACTGCACTTGGATCCTCTTCTCCCTCATTTCTGAAACACTTATCGTTACATACAGTTGTAATGCATTTAGGTCTGCATTTTACAAGCAATATAATACATTTATATGGCTCGATCAATATCTCATCCTGCTTAAAATATACTCCTTAAACAAACATGCAAAAAAAAAAAATCAGTTTCCACAAACACTATACACGGCCAAAAAGTAGCCTATGTGGCAAACACTATGTGCTTGATGAACATTCAATTCCAAAACTAGAAGCATTAATAGGGGGTTGGATTTCCCTTTTGTTGCTATCAAAGCTTTCACTCTCACGGGAAGGTTTTCCACTAGGTGTTGGAAAATGGATGTAGCGATTTGCTCCCATTCAGACACATAAGCATCATTGAGGTCAGACGTTAAGGTTCTAGCTCCCAGTCAGTGTTTCAATTCATCCCAAAGGAGTTCAGTGAGGTTTAGTTTGTTGCTTTGTGCAGTCTAGTCAAGCACTTCCACACCATTTTACTTTCAAAATCACTAAGCTCTTTCTAATGCGCTCCATTTTGCTAAATATATATATATATAGTCTAAGGTGATGTATATTGTTCTGATTGATTTTACACACTTGTTAGCCCTTGAGTGTAGATGAAAATGCCTAAGACATTCATTAGAATAAACTTTTGATCGGTTATTATTGGGAGTTGTACCCACAAGTCTTCTCTGTTTTTAAATAATGGTGTAGTTGCTGTGGAAAAGAATGTTGGGCCCTATTGGAGTTCAGATTAAGAGAACTGTCCTTCCCTGTCATGTCCAAGGACTCCACCAGAAAGGCCATCTCAGACAATTAGCCTAATAAAATAAAGTGAGTAAAAAAAGTGTGTGAGAGAGAAAAAGGTGTTCTTCAAAACACCACTAACATTCTGACATGCTGCACAACATGCATATCTCTCCTATCAAAACAGTATGCTCAGTTATGAGTTGCATGATCAAATAAAAAAAAGACACAGTGTTCATTAATTATGTAAGCAATAAGGTAGGAGAGGCTGTGCTGTATCGTGAATAAGTCACGGCTGAAGGGCGTTGTTAGGCACGACGCGAACGGTTACCACACAATACAAATGTTGAAGCCGAAAAATATGTATGCAACTTTCAGGAAGTAAAATCACTAAAAGCCTTCCTTCCGCTGGAAAAAATAGTCCCTGACTGTAAACAGCAACTGAAGTTACATACATTATTTCGCCAATAGATGGCGGCAAAGACTGTCTTTATGAATGAGTCAGTCAGTTAGAGAAGACTTTCACATTGAAAGGACTCAAACTTGTGATCACGGAGAAGGAAGACGCAACTGACGGTAGACTAACTATTAATATGCACAGAAAACCCCTTAACTGTTAAAAGGACAAGATATCACAGCGGACATTCAAACGGATTTTTTTTTATTATGAATATAGGACTGACCTGAAGGAAAATGCTATGGCTACTGTAAATGCAGCAGGTAACGTTACACTCGAGTCGCTTACTCGATCTCTCACAATACTCTACTAGCTATAGCTTCAATGAACAATATCAATAAGATCAAACATGTGTTTAAATTGCTAAGAGTAAGGGGTGTTGTGTAGTGATACGAACCGTTGGGTGAAGCGGTCAACCGTGTTTTATCGTGAATAAAACAGCTATTGACCAATCAGAATCAAGGATTGGAACTAACCATTTTATAAAGAACATTTACATTACAGAACCACTTTTAAAGCAAAATGCATTAGAATAGCATGGAATTAGCCACTAGCTGTAGCATGAACTCACCCCACACCTGCCAAAGCAGTGAAACAGTGGCCTCTGGTGGCAAACACCATGAACTGCAAAATTTTTCCACTTTCAAGGTTTTATCAATTGCACATCTACAGTGTACAGCAGTTGTTGACTACATTTAAATATTAATAATTTGTTATCCAAATGTTTTTTGTCTAATCACAAAACAAACAGTATGTATAAGGATTACAAATGCCAATATTTGAACATAAAAAAGGAATTTGCAGCCTTCCCAGTCTACATCATTTTGTTTGTTCACTTTATTGACACTCCCATGCTGATATACTTAAATTATTCTAGACTATCATAGATCAAATTGCTTATTTGTTCTAGACTATCATAGATCAAATTGCCAATCTTTATGTGTGAAATACTAAACAGCGCATCAAAAACACTCGCTGACAACTCGCCGACACCAGACAAATATCTAGCATGCTAAATATCTGGAGCTGTCGGCCGACTCAATAGCCTGTGGTGTCACGTGTTGCGATGAGCAACAGCCAATGAGAGAGCAAGGCATAGGTTGAGGTCCCCGAAAGAAAAACAGCAGCAGAACCTGCTATGGCTTCAAGAAAAGTTTGGACCCAAGAAATGGAGCAAAATTTAATTGAACTGTGGAAAAGAGCATGAATGCCTGTATGATGTTTCCAACGATATGTACCACAACCGAGCTGGCAGCTGCTTTTTTTATTATAAACATGTTTTACTCACCTTCAACTCTCTCTGTAGCACAGACAATCCCTGCTGCCCGCGTGTGCTTATCCAGCCTTTCACCCATATTCTTTTTTTTTCGGGGTTCTGAACAGATCATTGCGCAAACAACTTGCACTGCCAATTTTGTCCTGGCGTCCATTTTCAAATAGACAACTCCTGTTTCGCGTCATTTCACTTCTCGCGTGTGTTTTCGTGACAAAACGTGGTTTGGGGACCGGATAGAGTCGTTGGGTGACAGAGTTGTTGTCAGCTCGTGTAGTGTGTAACCCCCTGTTGCAGATCATTTACGTAGTGTCAAAGCTGCTTTTTATATGGGTATCTTATAAATGAATCATATTTGCTGTTAATGTTGTATGCGTTCTCATTTTTAAATGATTGAATCTACCAACGTGACCCCTGTATCTATACAGGCAATATTATGAAAAGTATTTTGTGTCTGTGAATGGAACAGGATAACATCCTTTAAATCTTCAATAGCTTTCTTCATTGCCAGTAGTCTTTGGTCTCAAATGTTAACTTGAACAATGGTTGAAGTTATGAGAGGGAGGATATGTGCAGGCTCAACATATTCCATTTCCGTCATCCACCGCGGTTGCTAATTGCATGAGTCATTGTGACTGAGAGCGTCAAAGCATCCATTCAACTTTCTGAAATGGTCTACCCAAACAAAAAGGACTCATCTATATAAAACCTTCAGCAAAAAAACATACAGTCGAATCAGAAATTACGTGATAAACTTCTGACTCTGTTCGCTTTGAAGCTAAATGATATCCAGCCACAGTCGTGGCAAAATGCAACATTCAGCAATCTGCCATTAGTGCTGTAAGTGATGCCTGAGATGTGAAGGGTAAATTCTTCCCCTCACAAAGCCACTAGAGTCCCATTCACTCCTACCACATATTCCTGAAGATGATTGCCTCCATATCTCATGTGAGGTCTATTTTACATGTGTGAGCACAGGATCAAGGATGTATTTTGTAGGATGTACACCTTTAATCAGTTCTCCTACATTTAGAAAAGAAAAAATAACTCATGGTAGGTGTAGAGATGTGTTAAACATATGTATTTTGGAAAAAGTTGAGCAGCAAGAAGACTATTGGCAGTATGGCAATGTTTTAACAAAGGCAGCGTGGGAATAGGTAATTCATGGTGCATTATATTATATTATATTATATTATACACTCACCGGCCACGTTCAACTGCTCGTTAATGCAAATATCTAAACAGCCAATCACATGGCAGCAACTCAATGCATTTAGGCATGTAGACATGGTCAAGACGATCTGCTGAAGTTCAACTAAGCATTAGAATAGGGAAGAAAGGTGATTTAAGTGACCTTGAATGTGGCATGGTTGTTGGTGACAGGCTGAGTATTTTAGAAACCGCTGATCTACTGGGATTTTCACACAACCATCTCTAGGGTTTACAGAGAATGGCCCGAAAAAGAGAAGATATCCAGTGAGCAGCAGTTCTGTGGGCGAAAATGCCTTGTTGATGCCAGAGGTCAGAGGAGAATGGCCAGACTGGTTTAAGTCTGATAGAATGCCAACAGTAACTACTCAAATAACCACTCGTTACAACCGAGGTATGCAGAAGAACGATATTGAAGCAGATTGGCTACAGCAGTAGAAGACCACATTGACCAAAGACCAAAACAGGAGACCGAGGCTACAATTTGCACAGGCTCTGAATGCATCTCAATTTCTGCTGCGACATTCAGATAGGGTCAGAGTTCACATGAAAGAATGGATCCATCCTGCCTTGTATCAACAGTTCAGGCTGCTTTTGGTGACGTAATGGTGTGGGGGATATTTTCTTGACACACTTTGTCACACAGCATGGCAGTGTAGTTGACAATTCTGCAGTAACTGCGTGATGCTATCATGTCAGTACAGACCAAAATCTCTGAGGAATGACTGAAATGGCATTATTGCTGAAATATATTTAAAAAAAAACAAAAAAACAAAAAAAACATGTGCTGTGGTTATAAAACATAACAAAAACATTTGAATAGTAAAAAAATATTCCTGTAATTTCATTCAAAGTCTTGGTATAGATGCACAGACACTAAACTACGTTATTCATATGTGTGACCATTCACTCATTCGCCATTAAATTCTCCCTTTACCATTGTCCAGACAATTTCACCACTTACAGCAGTTACATGAACGTCTTTTACCCTGGGTCACAATTACCACACAAGCCTTTGGTTCCCAGGCAGAGAGTCATATGTCAAACCCATTATGAGGCCCGTGATTGAGGTTTTCATTTTTTGCATCAAATTCAAAAGTGTGCCTTGGAGAAGCGCTGGCAATTTGAGTTGTAATTGTAGTCAAGATCCGTTTAGTCACCGGAAAACTGCAATTACCCTCGAGATGTATCCGTCTGTCTGAATCTGTCTTCTCTTTCTGAGGCATTCTGTGACCATAGGAGGCTTGTGTCAGAGCTGCTACACATGCCGTTATCCCTCTCTGTTTAGTTGTTAACATACAAATACACATAATCAGGGCCGGCGCTCCGCACACGCACATCACGCGCTGCGCGTAGGGCACCAAGTGCTTGGGGGGGCACCAAAAAATCTGGGTCGTGAAAAAAAAGAAGCGTTTTTTTTTTTTTTTTTTTTTTTTGGGGTGATTTTCGTTTTTTTGCAGAATCTGTTAGTTGAGATCACGAAGAAGCCTCTGCATGTTTGAGATAGCAGTATTGGTATATTTAAAAGCGTACATTTTGATTTTGAAATCGGCTTGTTTTTCGGAGATTCTAGCACGCAGTAGGGGCGTGTCATTGTCGGTGTGTATTTCCCCTGAATAAGCCGGCATGGCTACTTATTATGCAGCGCTCTGGCCGGCTCTATCTGATTTCAAAATTCAATGACGATGGACGCAAATAACATTACGATGTCCAGCAATCGATTTAAATAGTAGGTTACATGGGGTTTAATTTGACGTTTAATGAGATGTAGCCTAATACATGTTGTCAGTCCCAATATATAGATCTGCTAACTAAATTAACGTGTATCTCAATGGTCCAGTGGTAGAACTTTCGCCAGCCGTGTCAGAGGGTGTCGGTTCGAATCCGACCTTGTATGGGTTTTTTTTTTCTCGTATAGTTTTTTTTCTCTCATCAAAACGATTATGTTCATCAGTGGTTGTAGCAGGGACAAGCAAACGTTTGCATTATGTTTTGTGATTTCAACAGAATGAATAGAGAGTATTCGCAAGTTGTTTTCACTCGACGCGCGCTTCAATCCGTTGCGTTGCGATTGAAGCGCGCGTCGAGTGAAAACAGTGCGGTGTGTGCGCGAGCCACGCGAGAAAACTCTGTTTCCGTAGTGCTACTGATCGCGGCGGCAACGAGCACTTGATTTAAAAAAACACATTTCAGCGCTAGTATCTTATTTAAAAAACGAACGAAATGAATGCTCTGCCAGTTAACTGGGGGGGGGGGGGGGGGGGGGGGGGGGGGGGGGGGGTACCACCAAGCATTTGTGCCTAGGGCACCCAAATGGCTAGCACCGGCCCTGCACATAATGACTTCAGTATTTTATTGCCAAAAGTCATCAATCCTTCTTGTTCTTGTCTGTTTATCCAGCAGGAAAAGCAGCTTTTTGTGGTAAATTTGGTTTGCTAAGTGATGTTGTGAATGCACACACTAACAGCAAGAGTCAGTCTCTTGATTCAGAAGTGCTTCTTTCCATTTTAAAAAGACAGAAAAAAACTATTTGTGAAATGAAAGCAGTAAAAAGAGAGACGTGAGAAAGAAAGAATACCATAGAAAACCATCACAAACTACCTACAGAGCCTGTTTATAAGTTTGTAAGACTTGATGGGACTTTGTGCTGCCCTGTCTGAAAGGGTGAAATTGCAATATTCCTCCCATAGTTCCTGCTCTCACAAATCAATTTTTGTCGAGGGGAGATGAAACTCATTTTCACAATTGTTCCATTGAAAAAGTAAGAAAGAGACGTACTCAAGCGGTACTCCTTTTTAACATTTTATAAGACATCATAATGCGACGTGTTGGAAATCTGCTTGGCCCATAAATGAATAAAGTGTAACCCCATTAAAGTCATTAAAACAATAAACCACATAAAATAATTTATACATTAATGACACTAAAATTATCGAATTCATAATGAACGTATTAACGAACATTGCCAGATGTCCATGCAAAGCTTCAGGACTGTACGTGTTATAAGCAAGTAATTGAAGAATGTACTCCATACTTCATTTAAGATTTCATCATTTGCTTCAGAAACAGACAAGCACTAATAGACATCTTGCAAGCCTTATAGAGAGCTGTCAGAAGAAATATACCCCTTCATTACCCTCTTCCAATAATCAGTTCTACCACCTGTTAGGTGCCAGCCATGTACAGTGCATCAATATTCCTTGTCTCAATTTTAGTTACTGGCTGAATTATACACCAGACATCTCATCCAATGAAGTCCACCCACTGGCGGTCTGCCATGCTTATGAAATCAGTTCTTTAAAAAAATATATTAATTAAGAAATGTATTAAAATAAAATAAATCAAACACTTGAAAATGGTGCTAGCCTGACCTCCTGAAACCGTAATTGGATTCAAGCTGTTCCTTCACTCATTTTGGTAGGAATAGTCCAACCAACATCTCTCAATCTCACAGAGTCTCTTGAACCTAAGTGGGATGCATACAACGAAGTGACCCCATACCATGTGTTTTGCTGAGCTGTCACTATTACAGTAATGACTGAAAGTGCTTACTCAAAGAAAGTGATCCGGTGCTGTCAATCCACCTCAATGAAAGCTCCTGTGGAATCTGGAAAAGATTGGGGTCAGTAAGATTTTATGCTTACCAAGGCTGCATTTATTTGAAACAGTAATATTGTGGATTATTACTGTCTATTTAAATAACTTTTCTATTTTAATATATTTTAAACATGATCCTTCAGAAATCATTTTAATATGCTGATTTGGTGCTCAAGAAACATTTATATGATTATCAATGTTAGAAACAGTAGTGCTGCTTGGTATATAATAAACTGTAATACAGTTTAGTTTTTTAAGGATTATTTCATGAATAGAAAGTTAAAAAGAACAGCATTTAGTAATGTCATTTTCAATACATTTTTTAAACCCTTGCTGAATAAATACACTCACCTAAAGGATTATTAGGAACACCATACTAATACTGTGTTTGACCCCCTTTCGCTTAATTCTACGTGGCATTGATTCAACAAGGTGCTGAAAGCATTCTTTAGAAATGTTGGCCCATATTGATAGGATAGCATCTTGCAGTTGATGGAGATTTGTGGGATGCACATCCAGGACACGAAGCTCCCGTTCCACCACATCCCAAAGATGCTCTATTGGGTTGAGATCTGGTGACTGTGGGGGCCATTTTAGTACAGTGAACTCATTGTCATGTTCAAGAAACCAATTTGAAATGATTCGAGCTTTGTGACATGGTGCATTATCCTGCTGGAAGTAGCCATCAGAGGATGGGTACATGGTGGTCATAAAGGGATGGACATGGTCAGAAACAATGCTCAGGTAGGCCGTGGCATTTAAACGATGCCCAATTGGCACTAAGGGGCCTAAAGTGTGCCAAGAAAACATCCCCCACACCATTACACCACCACCACCAGCCTGCACAGTGGTAACAAGGCATGATGGATCCATGTTCTCATTCTGTTTACGCCAAATTCTGACTCTACCATCTGAATGTCTCAACAGAAATCGTGACTCATCAGACCAGGCAACATTTTTCCAGTCTTCAACTGTCCAATTTTGGTGAGCTTGTGCAAATTGTAGCCTCTTTTTCCTATTTGTAGTGGAGATGAGTGGTACCCGGTGGGGTCTTCTGCTGTTGTAGCCCATCCGCCTCAAGGTTGTGCGTGTTGTGGCTTCACAAATGCTTTGCTGCATACCTCAGTTGTAACGAGTGGTTATTTCAGTCAAAGTTGCTCTTCTATCAGCTTGAATCAGTCGGCCCATTCTCCTCTGACCTCTAGCATCAACAAGGCATTTTCGCCCACAGGACTGCCGCATACTGGATGTTTTTCCCTTTTCACACCATTCTTTGTAAACCCTAGAAATGGTTGTGCGTGAAAATCCCAGTAACTGAGCAGATTGTGAAATACTCAGACCGGGCCGTCTGGCACCAACAACCATGCCACGCTCAAAATTGCTTAAATCACCTTTCTTTCCCATTCTGACATTCAGTTTGGAGTTCAGGAGATTGTCTTGACCAGGACCATACCCCTAAATGCATTGAAGCAACTGCCATGTGATTGGTTGATTAGATAATTGCATTAATGAGGAATCGAACAGGTGTTCCTAATAATCCTTTAGGTGAGTGTATATTAATTACTTTAAAAAGATTTTTGAACAGTAGCGTATGGCATTATGCTTACTTAAACTTCAGATTCATGCCTAAATTGTAACAATTGCTGAAAATGATAGAAAAATCACAAGCAAAGGAAAATTATTAGTGACAAAAAATGACAAAAAATAGCCCAAGCAGGCACTGATAATCCACAACCCTATGTGCAAATGCAACAATGTATACACATTTAGTCAACATTGAATTTTAGACTATAATCTGTTCTGTGTCAGAAGGGTTCAACTACAGAGGAGTGTGAAAATTGGTATCACTTGAATCAGAATTTGAAGCCATATCTTTTAGTTTAAGTTGTAGTTAATATGTTTTGCTTTGCCAGTGGCATGCTGAAATATTACTATCCAATAAAGCAACAATTTTGTCTGTAATTACTCTCAGATGAACTCAAGGTTTAACCTCATTAAAATGATGGACCCAAATGAGATGAAGACTCCAGTAATATCTGTCTTCTAGAAAATGCTGTTGTATTCTACATGGAGCCGGTTGGTAAGTACAATTACTACTACTACTACTACTACTACTACTACTGACTTTAGCTGAACAATCAACAACCGAAATGCATTCTTTTTTTGTTATCACTGTAAGGCCCGCCCAATTGGCCCAATGACAGTTTCCAACAGAGCGGATGAAGGATACTTGTGCGTCTTTTCAGTGTGGCAAAGTAGTTTAATTCCAAATAAACTTTTATCAGACTCGAATTCAGGTTAGAATGCCAGTTGATTATTGACCATTTATATAATAATTTATATAGACACTTAATTATTCTATCTAACTCTATACTCTTATTGTACTCGTACACTGGCCGTTCTTTTATGCTGATCCGACGGTCACAAACTCGCCAGTCTTGGTCACTAGAGAGAGGTAATTGACTAATACTTTAGATGGCCGCTCCCATGCCTGCTCTATCTAAAAGTATACTTTTTTTATTCCCCATAGATCTGTATACACTTGAATAAAGCAACACTATCTGTAGTCAGAGGTCATTACCACTACTACAGATTTAAGCTGACCAATATTACTTTCTCTGATAGCAGCTTTGGTTTGGTCATCCCAAGGTTTCCCATGTACATTTAGCTAGAGTAACATTACATTAAACAGAGGTTCACCCTATTTAGGTTGGTCGATCAACATTTTGTTGTCCTAAACGGAAATTCCCCTTTTTAGCATTTACAGTCTAAATACACTTGAACCAGTGCCAAGTGTTAGCTGGAGCTCTAAAATCTCAGTTGGCTTGCCCTATGCTCCACTCAAAACTGGACTTTAGTCCATTACTAACCTGAATGCAGATTTGTGGTAATCATGAATACAACGTTCCTAGAGTTAATTATTTCAGAGAAAGTCATAATAAATTCAAATGTTGCAATTTATTATTAGTAGGGTAAATGTATCATGCCAATTACATAATCAATTAAATGAAGAAATGAAGAGTAAAAGATGCATACCTGACATCAGAAAAATATATAATGCTAAGTGTCTGGAGGACTGAGTGTCTTGTCATTTGGTGTTTTTCTCTCTCGTGTCTCTGTCAACTGCCTAATTGTTCTTTTGGATTCTCAGAAGGCAATTTACAAAGCATAAACATAAAAGTATACATTTTAGCTAAACAAACAAACCAAATAATATAAGAACAAACACAATATAAAAAGACAAAACGACAGAGCCAGATTTGACAGCAAAGGTATAAATCAGAGGTGATGGGATCAGAATGTGTGCGACCCAACAGGCAGTCCAATAGAATGAGAGCAAGTGGAAAAACAAATGTCCAAACGACAGATTGAGGATAAACACAAAATGCCTCAAAACACTAAATTCCTTTGTCCGGGACAACCGTGCCAGGGAGAGAGAGCCTGTGTCACTCCAGTCACGGTGCAGTGAAGCAGAAGAATTTATTTGTGTGGCACAACCAAAAAATACTAGTCATTATGACTTTTTAAAACTAATCATTAAACAATGTGCAATTTGTTATAGTGCATTCTCACTACAAAATCTCTTTCAAAAAGATTACCATACAGATTTCAGCGCTCATCCATAAATCACACATGATTTTTATTAAAGTGGTAAATTCGATTTTTCACCCAATATAAGCATATATGTACCATACGAAGAGAACTTAGCTGCAGCATTACGCAGATAATGTCTTTATATCCTTAGAATAAATAGTAGAAACTCTATTTGTGCTTATTGCAAATTTGCATCTGATCAATGACCAAGTGAAAATGTAAATGCAGGTGAGAACCAGAATAAATGAGCACCATAATTTATGAGCAGAATATTAAGGTGTCTGTTGCAGTCAGGCTGAATAAGGATGAGCAGTGAGTGCATTTGAAAGGACAGTGGCCCTGGGGGTGACCCTATTAAAATGGCAATCATGCAGACATGTCCTCAATTCCCTCTGCTGGTTTCTCCTCTGAGAAGATAACACTTCCAGTTCATATCAGTCGAGAGTGAGCAGGGACTACGTCATATTAAATAATTATTTGTCTGTATAAGAATCAGTGTTATAATAGCTTTTTAAATGTAGGAAGAAGTGCCCCACTTAGTTTAAGATGGGTGGGAATTAATATCATTTTGTCACTTCTATTTCTACTAAAAAAATTTTTTTTTTTAAATCTGTCTGTTTTAATGGTTAGGAAGCTGTCCGAGGATTATGGTCAATTGCCTGTAAATCTCTTTGAATGAGCTGACCAAGGTATATTTCGTATAGGTGTTGATGACGACCTGATCAATGACCTACTCACACTTGCATAAGGCTGAAACCACTGTCATTTGCTCGATGACTTCTATAATGCTTTTTTCATCATTTTGCCTCTCCAACTTGGGATTAAACTCAGGTGGATGTAATTGAATCTTCACACAGTCTACTAGATCACAGATTACCTTACTGACAAGTGGCAGTTTATGATGCTCCAGACTTTTGTAGTGATGATGATGTAGTGAATAACAGCAGAGTACCACAGGGTTCTGTCCTGGCCCCTTTTCCATTCACCCACCACGTGCCATCAACTCATGGTTTCTGCAGAAGTTCAACATCATCAGTACAATTTAATCAAAGGTAAAGCATTTCTCATACAATAAAAACACCACAAAGACCACAGTCTTCTCAATGGTTAGTATATTTGTTCCCTGGAAATTGAGTCCATAGTCTTAGCACTTTTAGCTGTTGAACTACAGTAACACTGAGAGTATTGACCCAGAGCATTTATTTGCTATACCATGTTTTTAATTTAAAAACAAACAAAAAAAGAGTTTCTGCATTACACGCAATTATGTAACACTAGCATTTAGTTTAATCATTTGCAAGTAGCAAGCAGTGATAATTTGGTAGTGGCACAGCATAATCGCATTAAAACACAAATGTAATTTATGTTCATATTTTTTAAGGAAAAAATATGTCTATATGTCTCACATTTTGGCTGGCCACGACCTTCTTCCTAAGAGACAGATGTTTCTATTGAACCGACTACTGATGGTCAAGATAAGAACTGTCAAACAGAGCACCATATACACTAATTATCCTCCTGCATATTGGGGCTGTGATAATTGGCATGCTGGTGACTCTTAGCATACTAACTTAGTGCCCCAGATGCATTATAATAACAGCTTCATATATTAATGTTGTTTATCTTTCTGCCTTTAAAACAGAGAGAGTAAAGAGTGTACTGTGGAGAGTTGCAGGCCTGGTCCTTTCCCTAATGTCTATTTTGTTCATTGAGCCAAATGACAAGAAAGAAGACAATAGGCTTTGCCTATTACATGCCACTTCAAGGTTTATAGAAGCCAGTAATATGGCATCCAGAGCATTTCATGTTCAGAATTAGGGCACCTCTGCGGTTTCATTAGAGGAGGGGACAGGATGAGCTGCTCTGGTGAGACTTCAAATAACAAAAATGAACACAAGCCCAGTCGTAACATTATGAAAGCATGTCAAATCTCTGAAGTGTACTGCATTGCTATTCGAAGAGGAAATGTCAGGGATACAGCAATACATGAAAGCAATTGTCTGTATCAGAGAAATTAAGACAACAAGGTTTAGTTTGTAGGTTTTTAAGCCCTCTTGTTTTCCTTCAAACTTCTTTCGCAGGAACACATTAAAATTGACCTTCTGATAAATCAATTATTTATAAATATATATATGTTTGTGTGTGTGTTTTATATTATTTCATACATAAAATAAAAAACAATGAAAAAGTAAAGACCCTATTGGCCAGGCAAAAAAAAAAAAAAAAACACCCTGAATATTTAAAAATATATATTTTTTAAAAAATCTTTCCATGGTAGAGAATATCATTAATCATGCAGAGTTAAAGATCAGTCAACTTCATAAGCCTTCTTTGACAATTAAAGAAAAATGAGCATAGATTAAGATTTTCCACTGTTCATGATACGTGTGGGTGTTTGGCAGCACACACACCTCTCAAAATGTAGAAAAGTACTGATATGATAAAACAGACACAATTCTGGGGCGAAAATTCAGACGCAGATTGCTATGATTGAGGAAAAACAACCTCCAGTAATGTGGCTTCTTGTACCACACAAACAGCAGGAGGACCTTTTTTTTTTTTTTTTTTTTCTGTGGAAAGGAATTTATTTGGGACTCAAATTAAAGGCACCCCTGCTGTTATGAACATTACATAAATGTGTGTGTATATACACACATATCCCTCACAAATGCATATAATTTTATGGTGCATATGGAGTCTGCTTAGAAATACGTTTAGCACTTCTCCACCCAAGGCAATGCATCTCTCTGACACTCACACAAATCTCAATGTCAATCCACACATCCACTTAAGCTTCTGTAATAGAGCTATAATGCTGCATGGAGAAAGAGTGAGGAGAAAAGAAAGAGATCACACAACTGGGACACCTGTCATAACCCCAGCAAATCATGGACCATTAAAGAGCGTTTTAAACAGCCAGATTGATTGCTGTCTTCCTATCTCACTGCATGTTTGATCCAGTGCTTAAATTCCCTCTACTTGTTGTCTCTGATCCATACAGCCTTCATCTCTCTGCCCAGTGCGCAACAGATGCGCTCACTGAAACTCTCTGTGTTGTGTTAATTTATGTGCTGCTGTACGTAGCCCAAGGCAACGTGGGCATTGCAGGTGGGCTGTGTGTGCCTCTAAACATGGAGGAGATTGTGTCCATGAGACTGTCTGAGGGAGGATATATTTCTTCTGCACTTCACCATTGAGCTTTCCCACTCATCTCTAATTCCTTAATTACAATAAAGCAGGGATTTTATTACCATTGGTTACATAAATTAGCACTAGAAAGGAATAAGAATAGAAATTTAAGTAGGAAGACAGAGAGAGGTGGTTGAAAATGTGCTTTTGGTGGTGGTGGGGTGACGAGTCACTGAAGGGAAGAAAGAAACATAAAGGAGAAAGATTAGAGTCAGGAAGGCAGTGTGAGCAAGAGAGAGCGTGAATACGAGACTGGCAGACACCATTAGTCAAAGCCTGACAGCAGACTGTGACCGACAGGTAGACCAGTGCCAAGCAGGCTGCGGCAGCCTTGGCTCTGATTGGTCCTTTTTGTTTGGAAGCCTTGTTCTTGATTAGTGTTGTTTTGAGAGACCAACTAATCTCTAACAGCCGTTCAACTTTAGTTCAACACTGCCCCCTGTCTGTTATATTTATATATTACATATATATATATATATATATATATATATATATATATATATATATATATATATATGTTGTGTGTTCAAAAGCATGAAGAAAATAAATAAAAGAAAGGGAACAGCACTGAAGGGATGACGTATTTTTGTAGACTAAAACCTGGAAACAATTTTAGCACTTCCAGTTCCATTGTCCTGAAGTTATAGAGTTGTTTGAATGGGTTTTTTTGTTAAATGGATCTGTGGTTAACACAAGCTCAAGATATTTCCACGTTTTATTCTACAACATAAAATACATCAGTAATGCCCCTTAGTGATTTACTTCCTTTGTGATTTTCTTGTCTTGAAAAAGGTGATTACTTACAAAGGTTGTTGGGAACATTAAACAGGAAAACTCATCTACTCACTAGTTCCCTTTTACTGCCTCATTGTGTTTATAATCCCACTATTTTAAATAGCAAACTATTTTAACCCAAATAGAGACAGAAAGAGTTTAATGGTGGTAACATTGAAGTCATGCTACCGTGGTGTAGTTTGTATAGTCTACATTTAGCTTTGTACGCAATTGCGCTTTAAAATTCTTAAACATTGTGTTCATTTGTGATTATTAAAGAACAAAACATAATCATAAACTACAGTGGCCCAGTAGTGCAAACATAAGTTCACAACACATGAATCCAAAACACAACGGAAATGAGCCACAACACAATGGAAAATGTACAACACAACAGAAATAAAGCCGCAACACAACGGAAATGCTCCCGACCACAAGAGGGCTCTCAGAGCGCGGTAAAGTTAGTTTTCCTTGCCATTGTTCTATAGAGTCTGCAGTCTTAAGATATCAATACCACAATTAGTTTTAACAGTATGTAACCATTGTATATCGACATAAAATATTACTTCAAAATCACCTACATGAATTATAGCTGCGTATTTATACTCGAGAATGCTTTGACCCGCTTCCACAGCGCATGATCCCTAAGGGAACGTCTGGCAATTCCACCAAGTGGTTAAAACGTATAATTTATTATAATATAATTTGATAAATAAAAATAAATAAAATGGCAGAATTACAGCAAGGTATTGGCACAATTTCACCTGTAGTATAAGTCAGTCTGGGGTGCGTTTCCCAAAAGCATCGTTAGCCAACTATGGTCGCAAGTTACGTCATTATCAGCATAGTTCAACGAGTCCCTCATTCTAACGAACATTCGCGAACAGCATCGCAAAGTTGTATGGTTGGAACGACAGCTTTTGACCTGTGGTTAGAGCATAGTTTCTTGTTTGCATGACATGTGGACTTAATAAATCCTTATCTTGAGCAAAATAACCTTTACCTGTACCTTTACCGCGCTCTGAGAGCCCTCTGGTGGTCGGGAGCATTTCTGTTGTGTTGCGGCTCAGTTTCGTCAGAGCCCGTCTACGGAGAGCCTGCCCACTCCCTATTAAGCCCTATTGTACCGAATTTTGGTTGTAGTACCACCAGAGTTCCACTGGGGGCGATCGCCATGAGTGCAAAATGAATGGGAGTCAATGGGGCTAGACAGCTAAATTTGTCTCTGTCACCCGATTGCCGTTGAGAAATCTCAGATCTGATTGTAGATTTTGCAAGTTCAACATGGGTTTTAGGTCGAAAGTTGAATGAACGAGTACTTATGTCCTTTCGATTTCTTACAGGTTGAGTTGTTGTTGCCCATAACACGCTAGCATTCTGCTAATGACGTCAGCATTCTGACGTCATTGACATTTTGAAAGACTTTTTAAAGCAAATAAGTGACTCTAAAAAATCTAACACCCAGCAATGTGTAATTTCTTTGCATCTCCTTTCGAATACAACATTCAAATTACTAGACAAAAAATTATATCCTGAGAAAAGTGGATTTTGAGGGGTATACCGCCATTGACCTCCATTCATTCTGCACTCGTCCTGTGAGCGCCCTCATATGGAATTAGAGTGGAACTGCAACCAGTTCAGAAGCCGGAAGTGTAGTGAGAGTGAAACTTCTCGCCATATTAGACATTCTCTGGTTTCGTTGTGTTGTGGCTTATTTCCGTTGTGTTGTAGCATGTTTCCGTTGTGTTCTGGATTAATTTTGTTGTGTTGTGAACATGTGTTTGCTTTATCAATGTCCTTGTGTTGTGCACTACTGGGCCACCGCAATACACTTTTGTTGGTCACAGAAGCTTATTTTCTGCAAGAATCCAAAAAGCCTATTTTTGTTTCAGATCAGCCTACATAATTAAATCATCACTGCAGCGCTCTATAATGGACAATAGCATTTTTAATATAATATATTACAAAATGTACAAACATATGATATGCTGACTTATCAAGTCAAGACAAGTTAATAATGGGAGTTTCATGAAACCTCTCAAGGAGAAACAAGAAGGCTTAGACATAAATCCCTGAGTCCAAGGGGTCGTACTTGTACTGAGAACTTCTGGTGCCAGTGGCCCACAAGTCTAGGCGTACTTGATCGATTTTGTCCACTCACATCTAGCGATACACACACATACACAATTACACAGATGGTGTAACACACTCACCCACACATTCAATTCTGCTAGTCCATATCTCATGTGTCATTATAGCTGAGCAAGGAGGTAAAACAATCTGTCTTAATGCCTGGGGCTTAAGCTTGCTGGGAGATAAATTGACTTTTTAAAAAGTACTGAAGTGGAAAGCGTTAGTGTGGAAGTCCGATTTTTTTTTTAGCCAGCCAGAAAGTATTGGTATTGTTTTAAAGTTGTCTGTATTTATAACATCCATAAAGATGACAAATGAAAAGTATGCAAGTAGAAATGTACACATCTATGATTCAAAATGTTATGACATTTCTGCTTATATGTGCATTAACTAATAATAATCAATTGTTAGAATGTTTAATGCAATTAATTTGATTATAGCATTGATACTGTCAGTGTCAGCCATTGCTTTGCAGAAAAAGAAACTCGAAAGTAGACAGTCTGATTAAAAGAAAATTTAATTCAATATTAATTAATTTAAATATTTTAGAAATGTTTTTATGTTAGGGGAGTTTCAAATGAGAAATACATTTATATTGTTATCTGAGTACAATAAAAATATAGATTATTATTTTGAAAAAAAAATCAAAGCTAAATACTTGCATAAACATGCACAATACTATTTAACATTCACTGAGGCTGTACTAAAAACAAACCTCAAGGTTCTTTTGAAAAGGAACGATAACCTTGAGACAGGAAGATAAAGGACAGAGAGAGAAAGAGAATTATGCACCATGTGGTTGTTTGTGGTGCCCAGCTGAGAACATTAAAACACTAATAAGACACAATTCAAATACACCATCACACCTGCAGACATTTCCCTTACAGATATTAGCTTAAAGTCACAAGGATTTGCTTTGTTTAGTCTGTGTTTAAGGGGATTAAAGAGAGAGAAAATATAAGGAAGGAACAACATAAAGATACCAAATTAATAATTTATACCAAACAGATCATCTCAGTGAAGTCAACAGCATTAAATTTGCTTTAATAGCTTAAAGAATAATTCAATTCTCTCTTGCAAAAGCATTAGCATTGTACCACAGGAGGACAGACTTAATGAAGAGAGCAATGGGCTCAGATGAACCCTAGATAGGACAACAGAGAGGTTTCTAATTACATTAGCAGTATCTCTCTCTCGCTCTCTGGGTGTGTGTGTGTGTGTGTGTCTATTTGTGTACCGAGGTGAGACCAAAAGAAAGCGAGCGAGGGAGATCTAGTTGCATTATAGGTTGACAACAGCCCTTGTCCATTCACCTGTGGGAAACTTCTGACCTTCAGTGCACACATCATAACAGAGACCCGTCACAACATAGATGCAACCATACAAACCCTCATCATGGATCTGATGGGACACAATACCGCACCACTGTATTCATCAGCAATCACCTGGTTGTGCTCGACTCTTCAATGACACAGCGAGAGGCTCCATGCTGGCAGGACACAGAGGGATCTGAAGGAGCCAGAGCAGGTCAGTAAGATGAATAATGTAGAAAAAGAGTGACCTATAGGAACACAGCAGAGTGTTGATAAATGCTAGCTATTGAATTTTCTGTTAAGAGTTTATAGCATGAGGCAAACTTGTATTCGTTTTGGGGGTGCTTGTATTCTAATAGTGTGAGATCCTTGTATTCTGGTATTGAACAATTAAAATAATACAGTGTGGAATGAGTTCCTTAAAAATACACTACTGTTCAAAAGTTTGGAATCACTAAGACATATTTATGTATTTGAAGGAAACTGGTATGTCATTTTCAATTAATCGAAAACAGTAAAAAGTGGTAATGTTTTACAATTTTATATATGTCAATATTACTTTTAAAGCATTTATTACAGTTTATACATATACAACTTAAAATTTATTTATTTATATTGAATTCATCGAATGTTCAAAATACACCTTATTTTTCACATATTTTACATTGTTGCAGCACCTGTGTGTGTTTTTTTGTTTGTTTTTTGTTTTTTTTAGCTGTGTAAGTACACTTGCATTTCTTGCAAGTCATGTCAAATTTAAAAATGGTTAAAAAAAAATGTAGTCTATTATTTTAAGAGAGGAAGGCTCTTATATATCAATATACAAACTGGATCAAAGCAGAGTAGAACAAGAAGAGAATGGCCCAGATGCACATCAACAAGAGGACAAGCTCATCGGACTCTCTAATTTGAGAAAGAGACCCCTGACTGGAGCTCAGCTGGCAGCCTCATTGAACAGACATTCAACAGATTAGCTTTATCTGCATTAGTGAAGAGAAGACTCCGAGATATGGGTCTTTTAGAGAAAATACAACATCTGACACTGACAAATAAAAATAAAAGGGTAGAATATGCAAAAGACCTGGATGGTAAATGATGGTAAAATCAACTAATCATATTTGAGGGACACGTTTACAGCTTATGTCAAGTTTAGGCTTCTACAACAGTGTTATTCTCCTATCATTTCCCACTGATTTTAGAGATAACTTATGGGTATGGTTAGGTTTAGGACAACATTTTTGGACAGGAATGTTGTTCCACAATCAACAAAATGTTTTGACCCTGGAATGTGACTAACTCAAAAAAATCAGGACGTGCAAGGAAATAGTTAGGATTGCATTTTCATACAGGAATGTTGTTCCAGTATCAACAAAATATGTTGTTTCAGGAATGTGTCTAATTCGGCAAAATCACGAAGTGCATAGAAAAAGTCATCAGCCATCATTTTAAATGTCTTTACTTTCATTTGGATCGATTCAATTTTATTACATTTTATAGTGATTCCAAACTTTTGAACAGTATATTTGTGACTTATTCTGTATACAACCTCCAAAATGTTTTTCCACAACTACCCAAGAAATTCTTCTAAAACCAACACTGCCTAACACATAAAAGTCAATATAAATAAAGTGGGAACTGTGTTACTGTCTCAGGGCATTTGCTGTTGAAGAATTAGTTACGTTTTATAGGTGTAAAACGTTGCAGGCTGTTCCAGGCAAGCATGCTGATATGGTAGTTAACGCTTCACCTTGTTTGACTCAAAGAATTCTTCTGCAAATATATCTGGCAGTTCTCCCAGCGTGTTCCTGGAGAGGAGATTCTGGCAGTTCAGAATGATGCAACAGATCTTGAGAGACATGTTTGTAGATCCAGAGCTTCTGGCTGAACTTAATGAGGAGCAGAGGCATATTCTTTTCTACAAAATACGTCAGGAGCAGGTGCGACGATGGACGGAGTGTGAGAGCAAAGAGGGAAGCTGGGAAAGTCCCCTGACCAAGGAGAGAGACGGTGGGTCCGGCAAGGAAATCTTTCCTAGCCCTATACGTAATCAGATTAAGTTTGACGTTTCCGGGTCCAAACACTCTATCAGACCCCAAAAACAAACAAAAAACGGTGCTAATATACACTCAGGGTGTGCTGTACTGAAAAATTGTGATTCTAATCTATATACATAACGAAATTTCAGTTACAGTGATGCATTTTTTATGAATCGTTAAAACACTGGTGTCCGGGACAGTCCTGAGTCCTGGTTTTAAAGCTTATCTTGAATGTGTGCTATTCTCAATTGAAACGGAGTAGAGGTTTGGACCACACTACCTCACAAATTAACGGGTGGATAGTTTTGTTATATTTGATCATATTTCATAATTTCATCATAATTTGTTTTCAATATACTTTGTCTTCAAATCCTTAGTGGAAAAGGCAATTGCAGTATGTACTGTGACATATACTTCATGTACTTTATTCTTTTCTACAATATTTGTATGTGAAATGCATTAGCAATATGCTAACAGCAAACTCTGAAATCAACTGTGCATCAAATCTCTTTTATTTGTGTGTTGCTACCTATGTAAAGTGTTGCAGATCTGTCGCTTGTGAAGTTCTATGATTGTTAGGATGGTCCCTTAGAAGTCAGCTGCCTCTGTAGGCCATAGGCAGCGAGGCAGCCAGCACAAAATTACTCTTTGGTTAAAGGGTTATTTCACCCAAAAAAATTCCGATTTTACTTCCATTCTTCTTCGGAACACAAATGAAAATATTTTTAATACATACTTTTTTCATCATTATCCATCCTTTGAATGTCCACACAACCATATATCCGATATAAAACCGATATCGTAAATATAAATCAAGCAGTTTAATCAAGTCTTCTGAAAAGACACCTGTTTATCATATAAAGACAGTCTTTTTTATCATATAAACAGATTTCATTTAGGCTGTCATTTACATATAACATTGATCAACAGCATTTTCATCTTTGGCCAAACTGTCTTTTGAAAGAGTTCATCTGGGCTGGTTTTCACATCTGCCTTTATCACTGTTTCCAGAAAACAGGAAGAGTGTTCAGTGGCTGCAGGGCAAAGATGGTGAGGTGTGGGTCTGGGTTATGGGGGACGCCCCTGGAGACAAACCATACGAGGTGATTGTCAAAGAGCTGATGGAGGAGAGAGCCAGGCGACAGGCTCAGCTAGAAGCCCAGGAGCTGTGGTGAGGATTGTGAGCAACTGCATGATGTTTGTCTGTATCTTTTGACTAGATTAGAAACTGATTTCATGTCCAAAGAAAACATAAAACTAAATCTTTTGCTGTAGATATTTAGCAATTAGGCATCATGCTTCAGGATGCAACATGGAAACATAAGGTTTATTTTGTTTTAACATAAGGTTTTAAAAAGATTTTGCACCTAATTTTTTGGCTTTTTCCAAGGCGGAAAAAAGAAGAAGAAATAAAGCAAAAGTTCAGAGATGCCATTGCAAAGGAAAAAGCACGTTTAGTTGCAGGAAAGTGGAAGGAAGAAGCCGAGGACAGAAAGGCAGCCAAACAGGAAGAGGAAGGTATACGAGAAAAACTAAAGGTGATTGATCAACAAACCCCTCAAACTTCTAACTGTGCAGCAAAATGAGAATGCACCAATTGGCTTCAGCGAGACGAAAATGGTTGCCAGCGTTCCACAAGGATCCAAACTATCTGCTAGAGTGTCAGGGGACTAACTTAGCAGTGGGAGTCACAAAACAATCCAAGTGATCAATTACTTGTAGGAGACCTGCACTGATGCACACCTTTAGGGTCCAACATTCGTTTGGTGGATGTTGTTTTCCACCAATCTCTCTGTAAATTATTTAGGTAAGTGTGTGGAACGACTGTAGAGGTTGGCCCTCTGTACTTCTATTCTCTGTATCTCCCTTTGAAAGACAGAGAACAATGAGGAAAACAACCAGGCAATCAATACTCAATCTGAAACCAACAGGAGGGCAACTTGCTGCATCAACAACAAAAACTAGGGCTGAGTGCTTTTCTAGTTCTCCAGAACAGTCCATGTATGTACTTTTGTTTGTCATGTTAGTCTTAGTTGCTTCCCACTTTAAAGGGCTAAATGAAACAGAAAATGTATTACACAGTTTTTGGTTGACACTGTGAAAAGGAGAAGTCGTGTTATAGTGTAAAAGGGTCAATGACAAATAAGAGTGCTTAGGAAAATGAAAATGTTGCCTATTGATCTTTATAAGTCTTTTGCACTTTAATCTGTACTCTTAAAAATAAAGGTTCCAAAGGGTGTTTTTCACAGCGGTGCGAGAGAACCTTTCAGTGAACAGTACTTAAAATAATGTTTTTCTAAGAAAAAAAACCCTTTATTTTTAAGAGCGCATATACTTTATACATTTTTTATGTATTGTTTTATTGTTCAGAGCTCTTTTTGTTATAAGAAAAGAATAATTAAATCTGTATTAGAATGACAACACTTTTTTGCAACTTATATCGTGATAGTACTTTATACCGTTATAATGCGATGGCCATTGTCGTAATAGGAAAATTTGATACCATCACAAGCCTGCCTATTGTATAAATGAGATGTAATAAGATGATGTCATTGACCCAAAATGTAGATGCTTGACAATTCTACAAGCCAAAAAGCATGTCAACTTAGTAAGAACGAGAATTGTTTGGCTGCAAGAAAGTGAGGGGAGAAGTCAATTAATTTTTAAATAGAAGATTACATCCTAAAGGCATCTTTAATACTGCAAGATTGGTTATACAGAAGTTGCACTGATTGCATTATCTTTTTAAAGAGGAAGAAAAAGAAAACGGCAGAACGTAGGAGGAGTCGGGGCAGACAAAGATGGAGGCACGACCATTTTTCAAATTATTACACTGCAGATTCCCAAAGAGGCCTTGATGGTTATCCTTGATTTGTGGCCTGGTAATGAGACCTTCTAAAGAAACTTGTCAAATATTAAAGAGCTCATTTATCATAGCCCACATATCATCCCTCTTACTGGAAAGTGCTGAGTCATTAAACTTTGAAGTGTTTCTCTCACAATAATCCTTAAGAAATCTTTTAAAAGACTGTCGAGGCACGACAGAAAAGTGGAGAAAAGTGAAAAGAAAAGGGTAGTTGTCTAGCTTTTAGTTAGATATGCTTCAGCTATATGAAAAGGCACTTTAATATAACTATGTCAACAAACTCAAAGAAAAAAACTCTGTACTAAACAGAATGAACAATGTTAACTGCACTCAAGTTTTTGGACTCTAGTGGTCTAGTCAAGGGGTGTCTGTTTTCCGATAACGCCTCATTGGTAATTACCTTATGTCAATAATTACACAGCTTAAGTATCTCAAACGACCATGCTCCACATGTTATAGTGTCCTCGAGGATTAATTATTCAACCAAATGATTTCCATTTCAACACAGCTAATGAGCCACTGGTGCTAATTCATTAGTGCTGCAAGACTTAGAACAACACATACGTTGTAGTAAGGACACCTAAGTAAGGACTGAGGTGCACGTGATTTGACAACACACTCTCTCACAAAAAAACTTTCTATATTACTCTCACACAGAAACAAGAGGAAGAGGAGAGGCAGAGGGAAGAGGAGGAGATACGACGTGCAGAGGAAAAAAGAGCGAAGGAGCTATATATGTCCCTTGAACATGAACAAAAAAAAAATGAACAACGTGACAAAGAGTGGGAGGAACAATGTGAGTGAAGATGTTATTTCTTCATATGCATTTTCATGTGTCAAACCCTTTTTCTGTTTATTATTTATGTTTCTTCTCAACATCTACAAAATTTGAATCTCTTTACCTCTCTAAGCTTCAGCCTGTTGTGTAAATGTGAAAAAGATAGACTGATAGATAGACTGTTTTGTAACATAATACCTGGTTTCTACCTGGTAATTAAGTTAAAATAAGTTAAATAAATAAGCTACCATGTTTTAAAAAAAAACAGTTGATCTCATTTGGTAAAACCAACTAGCTAGTTTGTTGCTTAACTTAGACCAGCTAGAAACCAGCCATGTTTCAAAGCACACTTACCAGGATTATAAAAGCTGGATTTTGTATCCAATATATCTGTCCTTTCTAATCCAACCATCTATTCTTTCTTCTTCATCCTCTTTAGTACGTCGCTCCAAAGCAGCTGACGAGGAGATGACAAGGAAGGCTCGCTGGGCAAGAGATGAGTATAAGCGTCAGTCACTACGGGCCATAGAGAAAGGCCACGTGGCTGGCCTGAGTGGCCACTTCCAGAAACAATCCCACCGGAGACACAGTACTTTCATTGAACCATCTGCTAGTCCTGTCTCAAGCAATGAAGTCAAAACCAGGCCCGGCATTCAACGTGCAGAACCTCCTTTGTACCGCCGCAGACAAAGCCGCAGGCATAGTACAACCACAGCACAACCACTGATGGACAGGTAACCATTCTGTAGAGAAATAACAGTGTGTTACATTAAAAATAGATTATACTATACTTTAAGGGCATCCGTTTTAAATATAAAAGTGAAATTAGGCATTAAAAATTATAATGTACAGCATTATTTATTTTGAGATTTGATTTAACAGATTTATATTATTTATAATCAACTGATATCAAAATGTAAAAAATGTATAATATCATACAACCATTATGGTACCAATATAATGGGCATCCATAACACATGTGTGTGCAACACTTCCCTACCAAAGAAACAGTTCAGACCAGCCAAGCTGGTTTAAGCAAGTCTAGCTGGCCAAGATGGTGCTCAGCTGGTTCAGCTGCTCTGCCAAAACCTGGCCTTTTTAGGCAAACCATCTTAGGCTGGATTAAGCTGTCTTTTCAAAGGTTTATGCACCATATTAACTGTGTAGTTCTGTAAATTAGCGCTCTCCTTTCCCATTAGCCCTGCATGGTTGCGGACACCACGACCCAGTTCCAGGGAGTTGGTTATTCTCTGGTTTACTGAAGAGCAGAAACCAAAACAGGCGGGACATGAAAGGAACGGCAATACTATCGCCCCATGGTTCCATGGTAAGGTTTCTTAATGACCTCTCTGGTGTCTCCGGTTATACGATACATTCAAATCCATTATCACTTGATAAACTGTATGGAACATGAATAGCTTGCCAATGTCGACATTAATTGCAGAACATGGCTGAAGATTACTGTGCCGTAAGCAAGTGGGAAACATGAGTAGTTTTAGCAACCCAGACAGATGCTAGCACCACTCAAGCAGATAACAGAGCTCTGCCCTTTTACCCTCTTGTACACACTGTCACCCAGATCCACAAGGAGAGAGAAATGGAGTATGGAATATGCTGCCTTGTTTTGAAACCAGAAACTGGCCGACCAACAGATGGAGAGCAGTTGTGTCTGCGTCTACTTGTACACGGACAGACAGTAGAGAGAAATTGAGGGGAGTGCTCAATAATTCAAAGGTTTTGCTAGGCTAATTACTGGCGTTGTGAGTCCTGCAGCTTTGTCATGTTTGATTGGGTTACAGTGTGTGACTCCTGGTTAAATGACAAGAGAGCAGATTATTAGGCTTGTGAGTGTCGGAAATTCCAGCGGAGTGTGGGCCGCAATTCAGTCTGTGTGATTCTGAATAGATGCATATCTAGATAAGAGATCCAATGCACACTCATTCATACCCTTACTGACACACATACACAAGCCATGGAGTAGATTTACACCAACACTGCTGGTACAGATACATGGAAAAACATTCTATACCACTTTCTACCTGGCACCTGGTGACTCTATTACAGAGATAACAAGATTACAATGGAAACGATGCTGAAATACCTAAACAACTCCTCTTTAAAAGTCATTACCTTTGTGAAAAAGAAGTGTGCTCATTGAATGTGCATTTGTAGTGCACACACGAAATAAAATGAAATAAAAGGCCACTTAAATTTTTTTTACACTTTCATGGCTGTTTCTTAACACATTTCAGTACACTTTTGAAAAGTCAAATTTGTAATAATGTCAAGTGAAAAGTTTTACTTTAACACATTTTAAATAATTGCTTTAATAATATTTAATCATGCTTTAAGAAGTACACTTAATTTGATGTGTTGACTAACATACTAAAGTACAAGTAGTAGGCTTTTGTGGTTATAGATTATATATTTTAACTGTAGTGTGTCATTTAATATTACATTTAACATCATTACAAATGTGTAATTACAAATGAAAACATGACTAGAAAGTTTAAATTGAAATTACATTCAATTTATTTTCCCATCAATGCTTTTCAGTACATTCGGCTGTGCACTTTAACCATATTTCAAAGACAACAGAATTAATGATGAAATTACATAAAGATGTAAAAAAAGCACTCTTAAGTTCAATTAGCATTTAATATAAATTAAAATTATAATACATTTAAATTAATTGCAAATAGCATGCAATTAAAATTCAGTTATTATTATTTATATTATTTTAAAGCATATTATTTCCATAATAAGTACTCTTTTTAAAAGTATGCTAAAGTGTATTTCTTTTTCACAAGGGTAAAGGATCACAAGCCAGGATCTTTGAGGTGCATGTGAATGTTTTGGGGAGTTTGAATTAGTGTACACATAATTAACTCTTCACTGATAGTTGACTGGAATGTTTATCCTGAAGGTATCATTTCTCGAGAGGACTCAGAAAGACTGCTTATGAATTCTGCTATGGGCTCTTTCTTGGTACGGGTCAGTGAAAGGATATGGGGCTACACACTGTCCTATCGCACAGCCAGTGGTTTCAAGCATTTCCTTATCGATGCTTCTGGGGACTATTACAGCTTTCTGGGTGTGGACCAAAACCGTCATGCCACCCTTGCTGACCTCATTGACTTCCACAAGGTAAGAGAGCAGAATAGCAACTTTAGAAAGCTATTGTGAGACATAAGGGTAAATGGAATTTTACTTCAAGAATGCAAAAGATTATTTACACCAACCAAAAGAATAGAAAAATAAAACAATTTTCATATTATTTTATCAGTCATTCACAATAAGACCAAGCAAGAGTTTAGAAAATAGAGCTGTTGTCCCAATTCAGAGACTACATCCTTTGAAGGCAGAATTCGAAGGCAGACTGTGTCACAGCGGCGTGACAAATTCGACAAAGGCTCCTTCAAATGCGGCCTCGAAATACATCCTTCGTTTCCTGGGCAATGAAGGATACAACAGATTGATCCTTTGTGACCTGCACTTCCCCAGAATTCATTGCGTGTCTGTGACAACAGGATTTTTTTGAGAAATTCCCAGATTACACTTTTAAATGTAAGTTTTGGCTCTCAACTTACATGAATATAATAATAAATAACTTTAAAGTGGTTCAAATGTTGACACATCTTACTAAGATGCAATTTTATATAGTTTATACTCTTAATTATGTACAGAAATGGACCAATGTAAACATATTTTGACCCTGTTTTTTTCTGACAGATGAATATAACTTTTAAAAAAAAAAGTCCATTACAAACGTTACTGCCCCTCGTTAACGGCAGCTGTTACAGTTGCTGCTATAGTGACAAGAACAATCCTCCATAGACTAGACTGTCCCATTTAACAATGCTCAGTTTGACCTTCACGGCCTTTGAAGGTGTGTCCTTTGAAGGATGCAGCCTCTGAATAGAGTGGTGCAGGTATGACGTTACTTTGTAGGCCAACCGGCAGTTAGCATCCCACTGGTGCAATCGACAAAAACAGGATTATTCCATAGGCTTTTGGATTATCGCATAAAAAATAAACAAGCTCTGTGATCAACAAAAATGTATGATACTTACATGTTTTGTCCATCAAGATAATTTTAACAGATGAACACAACTTTTATGAATTTTGAAGCCTAAATGCAGCTGCCAGAAGTGAAAAAACTTTGCCATTGTCAATAATTTGGCCTTTTTTTTTGGCTTTTGACAAATGTTTGTTACTGTGGTAAATTAATGTTTGACATTACATTCTGTGCATTTCATGTTTCTATTCAGCCCAAACAAACTTATACATAAACAAATGCCCTTTGATTTGCACACAGCATATTCAGAAAAATGTCCATTTCATAGCATGACTCTGTTTATGATAAGTTTAAAATGTTAAATGTATGTAATACATACTCTAAATCTATTAAATTCAGGAACACTGAATAACGTCTTCATCGAAAGACTGGGTGATTTATGAACTAGGCTATTATGTTGTGTGATATTTGGGGGAGCAGCATGCATTTTAACGAGAAAAGATTCGGATCACAGATACGGACTATCCGACCCAATACGGCTCAATTTTTGTATGTATATTGCTCTGTGGAGCGGCAGAAGTGTCGTAGGCCATACTGGGTTACCCTTACGAAAATCAACCATGGTTTTATTATTGTGTAGTAAGTAACCATAGTTTTTTGGCAGATTGAGTACCATTTGTATAACCACAGTTTTACAACAAATACCATGCTTAAACTATGGTTAGTGTAGTAAAAATCTGGTTAATTTTCATAAGGGTAATACCAGAGCCCGTCTACGGAGAGCCTGCCCACTCCCTATTAAGTCCTATTGTACCGAATTTTGGTTGTAGTTCCACCAGAGTTCCACTGGGGCGATCGCCATGAGTGCAAAATGAATGGGAGTCAATGGGGCTAGACGGCTAAATGTGTCTCTTTCACCCGATTGCCGTTGAGAAATCTCAGATTTGAGTGTAGGTTTTGCAAGTTCAACATGGGTTATAGGTCGAAAGTTGAATGAACGAGTACTTATGTCCTTTCGATTTCTTACAGGTTGAGTTGTTGTTGCCCATAACACGTTAGCATTCTGCTAATGAACGCTGATTGGTCAGTGAAGGACTGATTACGACCAGAGATACCGCTTGATGGCATCGTGGCATCCGAAGCGGGACCAGAAACAAACAAAACAAAAACTCTTCTAGCACGTGTATTTACCTGTGTCAGCTGTGTTGTCGATGCCTCGAGAGAAAACAAAGTGCAGAGCGCGAAAGCACCAGAGTGACTGAAGGATTGCCGTAAAGCAGTATCTCTGGTCGAATGATGTGTATGACGTCATTGACACTTTAAAAAAAAATTTTAAGCAAATAAGTGACTCTAAAAAATGTAACACCCAGCAATGTGTAATTTCTTTGCATCTCCTTTCGAATACAATATTCAAATTACTAGACAATTATATCCTGAGAAAAGTGGATTTTGATGGGTATACTGCCATAGACCTCCATTCATTCAGCACTCGTCCTGTGAGCGCCCTCATATGGAATCAAAGTGGAACTGCAACCATTTCAGAAGCCGGAAGTGTACTGAGAGTGAAACTTCTCGCCTTATTAGACATTCTCTGGTAATACCAGAGAATGTCTAATAGGAAGAGAATTGGCACTCTGCTTACTTCCGGTTTCTGGACTGGCTGCAGTAACACGTCTCTGTCCATGCGGGGGCGCTCGCGAGCGAGTGCAGAATGAATGGAGGTCTATGGCGAAAAACCCTCAAAATCCACTTTTCTCAGGATATAATTTTTTGTCTAGTAATTTGAATGTTGTATTCGAAAGGAGATGCAAAGAAATTACACATTGCTGGGTGTTAGTTTTTTAGAGCCACTTATTTGGTTTAAAAAGTCTTTTAAAATGTCAATGACGTCAGAATGCTGACGTCATTAGCAGAATGCTAGCGTGTTATGGGCAACAACAACTCAACCTGTAAGAAATCGAAAAGAAATAAGTACTCGTTCATTCAACTTTCGACCTATAACCTATGTTGAACTTGCAAAGCCTACAATAAAATCTGAGATTTCTCAACGGCAATCGGGTGAAAGAGACACATTTAGCCGTATAGCCCCATTGACTCCCATTCAGTCTGCACTCGCTCGCGATCACCCCCAGTGGAATTCTAATGGAACTGCAACCAAAATCAATACAATGGGGCTGAATAGGGAGTGCCAAGGCTCTCCGTAGACGGGCTCTGGTAATACCATGATTTTCCAGTCAGGGGGAAAGGATTGTTTTCACTCACGCTGACTCCGCCCCAAGCCACGCCCTCAGCTATGACTAAACACCGACGATGGAAATGGAAGTGCAAAAATGCAAACTCGTTTCCGCTTTTTGGCCTACAAAGTGATCATACCTGCATGCTAGAGTGATTTTTGATTTTCATGCAGGTAGCGCTGCTGGCGCAAGTTTGTACCTTAATCTCGCCATTTCCTACTCCTGATCTCTCCTTTTCACTTTTTGGGATAATTCACTAAAAACTGAAAATTCTGTCATTATTTACTCACACACATGATGCTCCATGCCTTTCTTTCTTCTGTGGGACACAAAATATGTTTTGATGAATGTCCACACTATGAATGTGGATGGATGAATTCGTTTGTTTAGATTCACAACTTGCGATGCCCGATTCGTGAATGAATGAACGAATCACTCTTTTAAATCGGTTCTTTTTTTTTTAATGAATCGATCAAGGATCTTTTTGTTTTGAAGCGCTCGAAACACCACATGCTGATGACACCTGCTGGTCAAAATGTGTAAATATATATATTTTTTTAATTAGTAAAGTCAAGTATAATATGATTCATTTCATTAATTATGATGTCTGTAATTTGAGTTTTTATATTAATGTCCAGCGCTTGTTTTATATTTTTTAGGAAGGACTTGACTAATAGGCTACGCAAATTAGAATCCATTAACTATCACTCTCCCTTTCTTTGTACACACGTTTAGATAAAATTCATTCAATTTCTTAACATTGAACCTATAATAGTATATAATAGTGAAATCATTTAGTGTCCAATGGCTTTAAGTAATCTCTGGTCAGTTTTGTAATTATTACAAAACTGACCAGAGATTACTTAAAGCCATTAGACACTGAATGATTTCACTACATCAATGCCATATAGTGGCGAACCATCGGAAATCGAAAACTTTCGAAGCTTTGAGTCTTGTTTGCATTATTTACATGACTTGACAAGTTCAGAATGCCCTCCGAATCACTGATTCGAAACAAACATTGATGTTTCAAATTGAAACATTTCAAAAAGCTTCAGCAGTGTTTCTAAAGCGCCCATCACAACACTATGCCAACTGTCATATGCTTAAAGTCTCTAGATCTCTAAATGTGCTGTAACATCACAATATTTAAGAAATGGATTAGGAGTCAAAACTGATTCCTGAGTTAAACACCTAATGTAATGTAACCTAATCTGCACTAAGGCAACTTTCAGTAAGAGCTTACCTTCACACATCTCTTCAGCATAACCTATGTAACCATGGATACATATTTCCCTGTCTGGAATGCTGTCAAAGTTGGAGTCACAAGCTGTGAAATCTCTGACATTAGTTACATGCAAATGCAGGCGACGTTGTACAACTGTCAAGCGTTCCCGCTTCACGCCTCTGCAATATGGTAAAAATAAATTTAAAAACGCTGTAGAGAACCTGTCAACATATATATGAAAATTACAACAGGTTTAGCTCAGCTAGAAAAACAAGCAGAATTCAAAAGCAATCACAGAATGAATACAAAAGCAACTCAGATGTATCCTGAAACATAGCAGTGCTGATAACAAGGCTGCCCTCACTATTTCAGGCCACATTTTTGAATAATAATAATGAATAATAAATTGAATGGCACAGCATGCGATGCTTTCAGCATATGATGATTTCAGGAATTTGTGTATAAGAAATGTTGTACTCTCGCTATCAGAGTGCACAGCACTCCGGATAATGGCAACATCTGTCGATTCTCAGGAGGAAGTCATCACAACCACAGGGAAAGAGCTGCTGCTGGAGGCCTGCATGCGGACTGGGCCCTCTGCCGACTTCGGAGGGCTTTTCCGATGAACTCCGCACACGATAAAGACTTCAAAGGCGAATCTCTGCAGGGCAGCTAATGTGGCAGGGTGTTCGTTGCATTTCAGAGAACATGGTCAAAAATAAACAAGACTTCTGGTCCTCATGTTCTGCCTCTGATTTACAGTGCCTTATGATCGGGCCCCAGACTTTATCTTTGCATTTTATGTGCTGATCTTAAAGCTGAGAGTACTATACTCTTGTTGGTAACTGACAGCATTCTCGAATATTTCAGAGATTTGTGATAAGTCTCCATGTGATCCTGGCAATTGAAAGAGTTGACACTAACTTGACATGTTGGGTTTTACATGGATTAGTGGTCTTTGTGGTTGAAAAGCCATTAGTGTTCCATTTTTTGTGATTATTATTGCATTCACAAGTCAACTGCAAGTATAAATCTGAAACAGAACTATTGTTTTCTGTTCTTTAGAATGGGACGTGATGCAAATAGCTATACAAGAACCATTGTGAGCACTGAAAGAGAACTAAATCAAAAGAAAGTACCTTACTGTGACTGGGGAAGGTCTGATTTAACAACAGGAAAAGACAGTTTCCTCTGTCCATCCTTTAGTCGTACTGTAGATTTTTCCATGAGGGAGATAATTGTTCTGTACCTTCCAGTGAAAGAAATCAGGTCTTTTACACTTCTGACCCAGCAAAATATGTGCACATCACCCTACATAGAGGGGCAATGGTCTTTTTTATTTGTTTTCAGTTTGTTCCCATTCCACCTGCCCTGCCAGAAAAGCCCATAATGGGACTTTTTATCAGGACCGATTGTCAAAGGTGTTCAATCTAATGTAGAGGTGACTGTAAAAAGGCAAAATTACAGAGAACCCAGTCCTGCTTTATCACAAACTGAGCAAGACAATTGTGCTTGTAATTACTGTGCTATTAGTAATTTTGAAAGGCAAAATGCCACTGCTACTATATAGTAAAGATGCTTTAATAGTTGTATGAGCTGAAAAGGTAACAAAAAAGTTCTAGAGTTGCGGCTAATGTACCGCACTGCAGGCTTGCTCAAGAAGTGAACCTTTCTGGCCTGACCGTCTGGAGCTCAGACAAAGTCTGAATTTGAAAGGCCTATTTTATGTTACATTGTTCAGGTTCTTTATTTGTTGTTGTTGTTTTTTCCCTGCTCTCCTGCCAAAGTCAATCCAGGATTCAAGGTATAGGCGATTTTCTATAACTGCAGCCCTCGGGAAGTTTCTACTTTTAATTGCTCCAGTCATTCTTCCATACAATGCAACAAACTGATACATGTCCACTTTAAAGCTGCATTCAGTAACTTCGGGATTTCTTCGCTGTATTCTCGCTTTTTGCTCGCAGGTTTCTCTCTAGAGCTCCCCCCACAGCTTCGGAATAGATATTTAACAACACTGTTGTAAAAACTCGTTGGCTATTCTCAGACACCAGAGGCTAGCAGATCAACGACATCAAAGCAGATGGGATATTCTTTAAAACGTCTTCTTCATTCGGGTTCGAACAGCGTGAGGGAGCGCAATAATGACGGCATTTTAGCAGATTTCTTTTGGCCGTAAAGCAATTGTTTACATCGCGAGACCTGATATCACGCGAGACTTCCTGACGCGGCGGCCGGTGGCCCGCCGGCTCAAAGTTGCAAGTGCGTATTTTCCGCTCACGGGCACCAGGGGGGTGCGAAACGACCACCACTCAACCCGAAATAAGTAATATAACCATTCCAATGACTCCGAAGCTGTTCAGTTAAGGTAAAAAAAAGTTACTTAGTTCACCTTTAATTAATTGTTTCTTTATGAAGACAACAAATCTTTATCATAAGTTTTGTTACTTCCATATTCTGATTTCCCAAAATTTTAAAGTAAAAATTGGGTAGGAGAGGTTTTTGAAAGTGGACATTACTAGAAAAAAGAGGGATTCTCAGCCTCAAACGAATGTTGTTTCTGAAGTGGAAAAGTTGTAACATTTCGATAAAAGTTTTTAAATTTTCACTGATTAATTGTTCACAAAAAGAGCAAAATTACATTTTCAAATATATTAAAATAGAACAGTTTCTTTAAATTGTATTATTTCACAATGTTACTGTTTACTGTATTTTTGATCAAACAATGGCAGCCTTGGTGAGCATAAGACATAATTCTATTGTTTTTTAATGACAAGTTCTCACTTAGTTAACATCCAACTTTGAGATTTGCAGCATAACTAAGCTGGTATGAAGTTCATAAACCAGCGTATTTTCTTTAAAAGTCAAACAGCAATGTATATTGATCGCTAACAAACTTTTTATTGAATATAAAAACAATGAAAAGAAAATATTTACAAAGACAACACACATTCAAAAACAAACGACATAAATCCAACAAAAAAAAAAAAACATCCCTTCATTAAAAAGGAGGCTCTTGCAGTAACTACTGCATTTTAGTAAATACTCAAATCAAGCGTTAACACTACACAGTGGCACAGACAGACACTCCAAAAAAGGGACAAAATAGTGCTCTCTGAATTGAAAAGATTAACAATTTTTTAGTTTTTAACATAAATTCCTTTTTGCATTAATGTGAATTTCAGAGGTCATATTATACAAGTATACTATGATAGAACTGTGAAAAGGAAAAATAACAGTAAAGTCTTTGGGCTAAGAGTGAAGTTAATGTTACGTTAATGTTATGGATTTTAGTTTGTGCTATAATGGCAGTTAAGTTTTCAATTGAGAATACAAAAAGTAAATATTATTTGATGTGAAATGATTGACACGAATCAAACATATAACCTCTATCCAGCTAACACATAGTATAATCCATTTGATAAAACCTTCAATGCGAGAGAAAAGGCACAACCTGATTTTTTGTATAAAGTCGCCAGGTAAGAATAGAAGGAGGTAAGTGTTGGCATCTCAAAGGCAATGTTGACATCAGTATTAGAAACCATATGGTGATTTGCATCAAACTCCAGTGACTCCTAAAGGTCTTGCACATTCAAATGCAAAGACAATCAGATAAAATGATCATTAACGGAACAGAAATATAAAAATACAGGACGCATACTGATGCTTAAAACCTGTCGCAGGAATTTTATTTCCACCCAACTGCACTCAATATGTTGTTTGCACGTGAGTCTAGTCAGATCTTGATATATTTCTTCTGCACTCTTTGCAGTTAACATTAAATGCAGACCCTCTGTCTGCATAAATATGAATAGTTGAACTCAATGAACTAAGAAAATGGAATGTATTTACTGCAGTTAAAACTGCTTTACAATTGTTCTTTCATTACACTTCTTACCATGAGGCCAGTTAATCTCTTTTTTAATCATCGCCAGCCTGTTTTTATCTAAGGAAATAAACATGCTTCAAAAAGACATTCCAGTTTGTGCTTTTGAACTAATTATTTATATACTATTTTGGAGTATGTGTAAGAGGACCATACCGATACATTTCGATAATTAAAGCTTGGTTGACTAGGCCAGTGTTTCCCAACCCTGCTCCTGGAGGCACACCAACAGTGCACATTTTGGATGTCTCCCTTATCTGACCCATATATTTCTGGTCTTGGAGTCTCTACTAACGAGCTGATGAGTTGATTCAGGTGTGATTGATTAGGAAGAGTTGGAAAATGTGTAGTGTTGTTGTGCCTCCAGGAACAGGGTTGGGAAACACTGGACTAGGCTGCTTCTTCTCATGATTAGAATTACAATTCATGTTAGTTTAAAGGTTATGGTCCCACCCTGTGACCAGTATGTATATCAAGCTTGGTTAATAGTGGTCCCAAAATTACAAATGTTAATGTTGGTCATATAAAAAAATTCTAATAATAAAAAATAAAAAAACACAATGGGAGTGGTTGGTGTGCTGCTGGAGGTAAACTTGAAGAAGAGAGAAGGCACACATGTGACAGTATCCAAATGAACTTAGGCAGCTGCATATTCAAAATGTGGTCTTTAGAAATGCTTAAAAGGTGGTCCAAGTGAATGGTCCAGAGTCCTCTTTTCCACAAATGTTCTTGTCCTCCATGAAACAAAAAAAAGAATAACTGGAGGTCCACATATTGTTCCATACATTGCCCTTCGCTCCCTTCCAGTTACATGAGCTCAGAAATAATTAAACTTTACTTTTTCTATGTCTCCAATCAGCGTCCTTGCCAAGAAGATTCCCACCATCTGATAGCAAAGTAACAAGACACAACATTAGATTCAGATTCACTTCAAAACTGAGTTTTAAAAAGACAATAAGACATACTCTTAACATGCAGAAGAGTATTTCTTTTCAGGGCCTACAATTTGTATTCATTCTGATGACAGAATCTGAAATTCTTTATCCATTTGTTTTGTGAGGGGTGACATCTAGCTGTAAAACATTTTTCAAGCACATCCAATACCTGTAACAATGATATGACTATGAAGACTCCAGCCACAATGTACAGATTGCGTGGAAGCCACTCCTCTAAAGCCATCATGCATCCTTTGACATAAATGGTGTTGCTCCATTGAGCCTGAAAAATAAAACAGTGTGTTGTTTATTCACAAAATAAGTGACAGTAAAATGTATGCAATTAATTAAAAAGCCAATCTACATAGCAACATATGACACATGACTATCTGAGCTGTATGATGTTTTCGACATATTACAGTACATATAACTCAGCACAGTTGATCAAGGCAGTCATTTTGAAAATTATGATTATTAATGTTTTCGTAGCTAGGTGGCGCCCGCCAGCGGTACACTCCATTTTAGAGTTAAGAATTGATTTGTTTCATTCCATTCAGTGGGTGCTTTGTAATTTGATTATGAATTTGTTTCGTTTGGTGTACCGTCGGCGTTACACTTCGGGTTTATAGGGTTAAAGCAGAACGTTTGTCAACAATGGCAAAGAACAAAATGCCTAGTAAAACTGTACAATATGCACTCACCGCTGTGCCAGTTGATCTAACATCATATCCACACTGCGTGTTCACCACTGTATCCTGTAAAGAAAAGTCACAGGTTCATTAAAATGAGGCCTATAATTACTGTAAAGTCATTTACGATAGAAATAAATGACCATGCACTAAGTAATTTAAACCAAAACCAGACATAGCCTGTGCCTAGAAGAAAAAAACTTTCGGGGTGTGAAGAGATCTTGTGCCACAAGATCTTACGATATTAAAACATAATGATATTTCTCGTCAAGGTGAAAAGCTGTCTCGTGATATCAACACCTTTTACAGTGCTCTGCTCACATTATATTGTTCTGTCTTTTACTGCATTATGATAATTCATAACCAGAAAGTAGAACTGAAGTGACAATAATCATAAGATGATTAGTGTAGGGCTGGCACAATTCCTCAATTAAAGTTGTGTCGATTGCAATTTAACCGGAAATGGCTGCACATATGCATCATAGCATAGTGCTATTATTTATAAACCTACACTAACACAGGAGAATACATCAGTATGCAAACTGTTGTTCATCGCGATTTCAAATAAAAGTTTAAACCCTCGCTCTAAGTTAGCATGTTCTGATGTCCATATGTTCTTGTTCAAAAAAATTACAATGACTGTAGCATTTCTATCGTGAAGAAGTGGCCAAATATTAAAGATTAGGTGGACACTTGAATGAAATGTTTTTGGCCAATATTAAACAAGGATTTGATCATGTTGTAAAGTGTAACTAACAACAACAATCAAACGGCCATCGCCGCCTTCTGCAGGCATTTGTTATAATGTACATAAGTTGATTGTTATAATACATAATGTAATATACATAATATAATAACCAGTGTTCTTCAATAAAACCATAAATTACTTGCTTTTAATACTTTATTTAAAACAATTATTACTGCCTCATTGTTATTATATATGAATTTTCAGACATTATAACCGCTATTCTCCACAAAATATTATCCGATTACTCTATTAAATCATGACTTTTTGATTTTCATATTTTTTCCAGTCATATTTTGTCATTGAAGATTTCTTAAAAAATGGTCTTATCTCATTCTCGTGAACCCAATTTCGTATATCGTCTCGTCTCGTGAGCTAAGTGTATCATCACACCCCTAGTCAGTATCCTAAACACAAATAAAACCTAGCCCTTCTAAGATGAATTCCCTAGTGAAAGTGAATTAAATTGGTTGCAAATTAAGGAGCATGTAATGATGTTTACAAAGTAACAGTTAGAGTTAGAGTAGTGAGGGTAGCTACCAACTAGGCATATTGACTTGATGCACTAAGAAATTAAAATATGTTTTTTTGGGAAACAGTTTTCAGTTTCATTGGCTTGTGAAAGGGATAGTTCACCCAAAAATGTTGTTCACCCTCATGTTGTTCCAAATCCACATTACTTTTTCCCCCCATAAAATGTGGAATAATGTTTTGAACCATGCAATTACAAAGTACATTCTGCAAAGTTTCTCAGACAAAGATGTATGGGTTTGGAATGACATGAGTTAAACTATTTCTTGAAGCATTTCAAGGCCACGGCAAGCAAAGGAAGTCTTCAACGTGCTTGGCCTTTGACTTGAAAGCACAATGTTTTCTTTTAAACAGTATTTTTTATGATGAAAATAACTCTGTGGAGGGCTGCTGTGAAGGAGAAAGGAACTTACAGCAGGGTCGCTGATGCAGCAGGAAAAGGGCACTCCACATTTCTCTCTGCTGTGCTGACTCTGTGAGCAGTTGAAATACACATTCAGATTCCAGTCATTGGGGTCTTTAGCTCCACAGCAATGATTCTGTGAATAAAACAAAATGTACATTTAGGATGTTTTTAAATCAAACCCTGCAACAGGCAAGGTGAGTAAGCACAGTCAAAATTGCTATCAAGTGGTATCATAATTCCCCAAATTACATTAACAATAATTTAAAATGTAAAATATTATTTGAGAAAACAGATATAAATTCAAAACCAAGACATGTGTGTTCAGTACTAGCTCCAAAACTGCTCTACGATATCTATGTATAACATCCTTAATATCTATGGCTTTTTCATCCTATTTATGGTTTTGTTCATGGTTGTTAATTTAGCATTGATTTAATTGAAGAATTGGCGAAAAGACACAGAAGAGTGAATAGCGAAGCACAAAGTTTGTTTTTAACAGTTTCACCTCTAATAAGTATGTGGTGGTTAGCATGTTGAGTAAACATAAAGCATTCATTTTAATGAAAGCATTCATTTTTAATGGTCAAGCATTCATTTACATTTAGGATTGATTTTAAAGTATTATTACTGGTATATAAATCATTCAATGGCCTAGGACCTCAATACATTGCAGATAAGCTCACTAAATATAAACCTAACAGATCACTCAGATCATTAGGATCACATCAGCTAGAAATACAAAGGGTTCATTTTAAGCATGGCGAGTCCGCTTTTAGCTACTATGCGAGCCGCATCTGGAACCACCTTCCAGAAGAGATCAGATGTGCTCCTACAGTAGTCACATTCAAATCCAGACTCAAAACACATCTGTTTAGCTGTGCATTTACTGAATGAGCACTGTGCCGCTGTTCGTCCGACTGATTACACTGTATTTTATTTCGCATCCTCCTTTTTATTCTAAACTGAACTCAAATGGCACTGAGAATTGGGTAAGAGACAAACATAAATTACTTAATTGGGGAACTTGAGAGATGAAACATGCTGATGACCTGGGTCTGGGGTGAAGTAGTGAAGTAGTGAGTTTGACGTGATTAAACTCGAGGTTCTGTGGGGTGCAGACTGGATTGATTCCATTCCTAGAGCTTCCGAACAAATGGGTTTTTGGGGTGCGGACTGATGGGGCAGTGAACCCGAGGTTACCCCGTGAGTCAGTCCTAGAGCTCTTCCTGTCCGATTTTAGGGGAAAATCGGGTCCATCGGAGACGTCCAATAGATTTCTTAGGCGCGCCGAAAGAACGCCACTGACACAGTGTAATCACCATGGGAAAATCTCAGAGTAAAACTGGGAGTTGTGAAAAATATGATACACCGGTGTTTTGCCAGATGAGAAGTTTATCTATGTATCATCTTTTTACTCTTTTTAATTCATTTTATAACTATACCATATATCTCTGTAACTGTTTTAATTTTCCTTGCTTTTATTTTGTGATTATTTTAATTCCTTTCTGTAAAGCACTTTGAATTGCCATAGTGTATGAAATGTGCTATATAAATAAACTTGCCTTGCCTAATGAATGCGAATTGGTATATAAAACTCTCTCAAACTTACCAGCTTCTGAAGAGAGTCGATCAGATTCTGCAGGTCAATGTCTTCCCTGTAGGCCTTCACATTGGCCAAGAAGAATTCGTTGATCCACTCCCTAACTTGGCCCTGGAACACAAATGCCAACACCGCAGCCGTCAGCTCCAGGAAGAAGATGAAGCCAATGACTCCAGAGAACTGAAAGAAAAAGTCAAGAAGCAAGGTGAAAATTCAAAGAGTAGCTTTTGACAGTGTAAATAGTACTTGTAAATTTTTATGTCTGAGAAGTATTTACATTTAACACATCATAAAGTGCCTGTCTTATACAGGTCTGGCACTGCAAGGCATGCAAAATTTATGACCAGCTTATGTGATGGCACCTCAGTATCACATCGAAAGGATGAGAACTTACAAATTTAAGGAGGCAGATGTTTTCCCGGAGTGCTCCGACACAACCAGCAAATCCCAAAACGAAAGTGACTGTGCCCACAACAAGCACCCCCCAAACTGGGTCGAAACCATGTAGACGTGTGACTTGCGTCAGATCTGATAAAACACCCTGTGGGCAAATCAAGGAATAAACAATTTTCACTAGTGGTTTTCCCTGAGCCACTAAAACACATTTACAGCCACATGAACTAATTTTTAGAAACTCAAGTTCTAAGAAAAAGTTTTTAAGGGTGTTCACACTTGGCAGATTTGGTTTGATTAAAACAAACTCTGGAGCGATTGCTCTGTTAGTGCGGTTCATTTGAGTAAGCGTGAACGCTGCCATCCGAACCCTGGTGCACACCGAATAAGCGGACCGAGACCCCTGAAAAGATGGGTCTTGGACCACTTTCAAACAAACTCTGGTATGGTAAGGCTGAAATATGAGTGCAACACAGACCAAAGACATGTAAACTAACCAAAAACAGGACATGATGTAACAAGATGCGACCCTAAAAAGGACATAATGCTCAAGCATACCTGTTTTTTCTCATCATAGTCGCAATGTTTGCCCATCACAGTTCGGTACAGGCAATCAGAACCGTGTCTCCTAACATCAGATCTTCGTTTGTGTGTGTGACGGAAAGATTCTTGCCAGTGTTCTGACTCCTTTGCTCATTTTATAAGCTCATCATGAGTCAGCTCCATCATTTGCATATGGTATGCACATAAAGCAACGCATTCAGCCCAGCACACACTGCATTGTTTTGTGTGTATATCCAAGTTCAGCCGCAAAATATACATCATAAAAGCTTCTTTTGTTTTTAGCATTAGGTTCGGTGTTTTAAAAATAACAATGTGAACACTAAGCAAACCAGGACTAAATTTTTTTTTTTTTTTTTTTTTTTGGTCCAGACCAAAAGATCCAAACTACAAGTGTAAACACCCCCTAAGAGAGTAGACAAAAGAGACTTTCACAGACTCATAGGCCTACTCACCTTTTCACTCCAGGCCCAGAAGCCAATTGCAATGAATGCTGTTCCAGCTAGCTGAAAAGCAGAAGAGGTTTAGGAGACATTAAGACATGTTGCATCAGAATAGTCAAGTTCATACAAAGAAAAAACCAGCAACGTGTGTGGTTATAACATATGACGCATGAATATGACTAAATGTGACTAAACTCTAGAACACCAAGCAACCAGACACTTCTACTTGGAATTTTAAAAAAAAGTTTAAAAACACAGTTCAAATTTTGGGGTCTGTAAGAATTTCTTTTTTTTCTTCTTTTTTTTTGAAAAGGCTGCATTTATTTGATCAAAAATACAGTCTGTACAAAAAAACACAAAAAAATAGGAATATTGTGAAATATAATTAGTTTAAAATATTTTTTCTGTTTTATATATATTTTAAAATGTAATTTATTCATGTGATGACAAAAGCTGAATTTTTTTTGCATCATTATGAATATCATATTCAAAAGAACAGCATTTATTTGATATTGAATTTTCTCTTACTTTTGATCAAATTAATATGTCCTCTTTAATAAATACATTAAAAAAAAAAAATGTTGAAAAAAAAAATTACTGACCTGACCCCAAACTTTTAAACGGTAGAGTTTAAAATGTATGAACATGCTAAAGATACAAATTTTTTACCTTTATTTAAAAGGTCACAAACGGCATGAATTATGCATAACACAGTGTGAAGTAACAACAAAACTTGTTTCTCAGGAGCCATGTTTAAAATTGAAAACAGGAAACCGGGTTAGAAGCTGTTCTCTGGTATGAACCCCTCCCATGCTTCCTTAGGACACTACAAACTACTGCAATAGCATGTCAGCGCAAATCTGTTTCCTGTTGACGTATATGGAAACCTGACGTCATTAGGCTGACTTTTTCTCTTGATATATAAAGGTTCAGCTGTGGGTGTTAACATGCTGTGATGAAAATGCAGTGTGAAACATCGGTGCACACGGTGTAAAACTAAGTGGAACAAATAAACATGAAATGTGGTGCTGGTCTGCAGATTATGTTATCTGAGCAAGAGTGGCATAAAAGATAGGCAGGGCAGACACAGTACTAGATGTTATCTACTGTAGAACTGGAAGGGTTGCCCATTTAAACATGATTTGCAGATGAGGGCATGTTTGTGTGTGATTGTGCATGCGTTTACATGGAAACAAAGCATTTTCATTAACTTACCCAAAAGATAATGTTGTAGCTGAACATGAGGTATTTGTAGCAACAGCTGATCTCTGCATTTTCATATCTGTAATAGTGCATCTTCTTCTGTGGAATAAAGGAAAATGACATTTGAGATTACCAAAACATCTAGAGAGATCTTTATCATATAGTGTTAACTTAAAATGTGCACTAACAGAAGTTGAAATACATGGGAATGCATAGAAGTGTTAAAACTTTAATTAATTAATCAATTGCACAAGAGTTTAATTACAAAATTCACCCACAGATGTTGGTAATACTGGAAAGAGTGTGTATTGCATTTCCTGTCATGACAGTAAAGATAAATTTCCAATGGACAGCATTTACAGAAAGAAAGATAACTTCCCCATTTTTTTTAATGCAAGCAGACCCACCCTTGCTGACTTAAATGGATTTTTTAACTAAATGTTGTTAAAGATAAAATTAACTTTTCAATTCCAGTCAAATTTAACATACTTTACTTTCTAGTAGACCCCAAATTGGGAGTTTGTGAGTTGATAAAAAGCGAATAAGTAATTAAATCAAAACAAGTAAAATTAAAAATAAAATACCAAAAAAAAAATGAAGAAAATTATTTGTTTACCTGCATGTTACATAACCATTAACTGAGAAAACTGTTTGTTAGATTTTTAAATAAATTAGTTTTATTAAAATGATTATCTTGAGTGGCTGGATTAAGCTAATGGTTTAGGTCAAAGGGTTCTGACAAAAATGTTTGGGAAATTCTGCATCTACCTTATACATTCACATCCAAAAATCTTGATAATTAAAAAAGTAGCCTACTACTTAATGATCAATAAAACCCTTCATAATAAAAGCTTTTTGTATTAACTGCCCTGTTACTAATCTGCAGTAAACAGAAAACTAAATAAGAATCTGCTTCAAAGATTTGTAAATATGTCTGATACATGACACACACACACACACAAAAACCTCTAACCATTTAAAAAACAGCTGGATAAGAATATCGGATTAAAGTGTTATGTTATCATAATTATTCCAATCTGGATCAGCTGCAAACAGTTCACTGGAAAACCACTGAAGATTTCATACGTGTGTACTGCTATGTTTTCTTTTGATTATCACATCAGATATTATCACAAAATATTTTAGTGCTCCAGAGGCGACTCATAAGGGAATATATTATCCGTCCAATAATCAGAAATCAGCGATTACACACACATACACAAGATGGCTCACAAACTCTTCCTCACTACTTCTTCCTCTTACAAGTTAACGTTAGCTAAGTTGCTAACGTTAGTTGATTAGCAAAGTTGTCACAGATCACACTTTAAAACCAGCTGCCAAGGCAAATCTCGGTCTTCCACAACAACTAACGTTCCCGTTTAGGAGAAGTTAATGTAGTGAACACTGTCAGTACAATAATTCTATAATATTTTTGTTTTGTTTCTGCGGTAAAAACAAGAACAATGCTAAGAGCTAGATATCTCAACATAGCTAACCAACTGTATCACCTCACGACTTGTCAAACCCAACTATTTACTCACATTTACCTACTAAATATATAAACAATATACCAAGATATAAAATCTTTACAACGACTGGTTAAAAATGCAGCCACAGTTTAATTTATTTACGTTAACGAGTGCGCGAGCGCGCTGAGGGTGAAACGAAACGCCCGAGAGCTTATGTCTGTTTAAAGTATTTACAATTTAAACGCACAAAGCAGAGCGGTTTATTACCGATTTTTACAACAACAACAAAAAAACGTTACTCAATGTTAAGAAATATAAATACATAATATGTAATCTTAAAGCGCTCACCTCTTTGTTTATGTCACACAACGCCTCCGCCTGGTAGAGTTTGAAAACGAAAAAGAAAAGCAAACTCTTCTAACACCCACCCCACACATGAATGCGAGACTTTGTGAGTGAGTGTGAGAATGATACGCCCGACTCCCGAGTCACTCAAAAACACAACCAAATCTGTTCCACGATTATTTACCAGAGATCCACTAATCTCATTTTATTACATAATTATGCAACTATATTAAAGCGACGTTAAAAACACGAACAGTAGGCTAGCCTAGCCTACAATATCTAGTATTTTATTTTTATTGTTTAAATATTAATAATACTTATAACACAAACACACACACACACACACACACACACAGTATTTTCTAATATCTAGTGTTTTCTTTTTATAATTTTTTGTAAAATATTTTAGGCTATATTATTTATACTGTTTAACCTCCTGAGACCCTGTGTCCTCATATGAGGACATTTACATTTTTGCCTCTTGACACAATGATAGTCAAATTTGTAAATCTTAGACATGTTGGCCACATTTAGGGACACTGCCCACACCACCTTGTGGTGATATAACAACATTACACCAATGTCAGTGAGAAGAAAATGGCTGGAAAATCAGCAAAATATCAGCAAAACACTTCCCGAAAGAAAAATGACCCAGGTAAAAAATCTATTCAAATTATATGAATGAAACAAATGTATTTATGTACAATACTGTCTCCATCATCATATGGGGATTAAAATTTGACATATTTTAGCAATAGTAGCACTCCAGGACATCAGTAAATGTGAAGCACTCGTTTGAGGACATTGGGACTATATTACGTTATTTATTCTACCATGTGGTTAGCTAAACTTGGGAATTTTTAGACGGATCGCAATAGCATTGAAAAAACAACATTTGTCTGTGTGTGTATGTGTGTGTGTGTGTGTGTGTGTGTGTGTGTGTGTGTGTGTGTGTGTGTGTAAGCATGAATTATTGAGTTAACATGGAAAAACTGGTTTGCTTTAGTGCAGAAAACTGGTAAAAATCAAGAATTTCAAAATGAAAGTGAGCCAATAAGTGGCCTTCTACTGCTCCCTGCTGGCCATTACCAGTACTATTATAAAAATCAGATTTTGTCAAGTGTTTATCACTTCATTTGTACTGACACTTCACATAATTGCTAGTAAAATGGTAAATTATAGACCCACTGTCCTCGCATGAGGACATCATATGGTAAAACATAGACCCACTGTCCTCGCATGAGGACATCATTTTCTGCAAAAACTACTTCCAGTACAAAAACAAATTTTAGTTATTATACTTATTAGGTCCAACTTATCCCAAATAGCAAGAACAATTATAAAATGCACACCAGGCAAGCTCTCGGGTCTCAGGACAATAAATTAAATATATTATAAATATATAAATTAATTAAGGTTCGGGCTAATTCTGCCACATCCGCTACTGTGCTTTGAATTGTGTAAACAGGAAGAGACATTCTTGGTTTGCTAGTGCTCATATAGGCTATATCACACACACACACACTCTCTCTCTCTCACACACACACACACACACACACACTTGTTATCTATCTCCATATAATAAATGATAACTGTATTTGACAGCATGAGTCACATCCGTTGCAGTCTCATCCAAGAGGGACAGAATAACCTAGCTTCCTTTTTTTTTTTTTAAGTGTTGTTTGAAGGAAAATGTTGAGGAAAAAAAAAGGCAAACATTCCCAAAATCAAACATCCTGCTGTATTGTGCATTGTGAGCACAACATAGCAAAAAATGAGACCCCAGACCACACAATGGAATAGAAAACAGACCAGTACATTTTTAAATGGGTTCAACACTTTCAGTCCAAAGTAAAAGCTCACTCACACTGCAAACGCCGGCAGATACCCCTGTCACCGTCTGTTGGCATTGGTCAGATCATGTTCAATGTTTGTCGGGTCGTGGAATGTCTAAGAAGTGACATAGGCCTAATACTGTCATTTGGTGATTTTCTGCATCTATTGGTGCAGTGTGAACTGGCATTAAAAGATTACTAAGTTTGATGAACGTACACACACATACAGACCCTTTCCAAAAAAATTGAATATCATGGAAAAGTTTATTTATTTCCATAATTCCATTAAAAACGTTAAACTTCCATAGATTATAGATTCAGGGCCCACAACTTAAACGACTTCAAGTATTTAGTTGTTTATTTGTACATAATTTGGGCTTACAGCTCATAAAACCAACGAAAACAGGATTTCAAAAAATTTGAATATTACATGAAATCACACAGTAATTACACAGTGATACCATGGTCATTGAACCAGGTTTTGGTTATTTTGGCAGTGTGGGCAGGTGCAAATCCTGCTGGAAAATGAAGTCAGTATCTCCATAAAGCTTGTCTGCTGAAGGAAGCATGAAGTGCTCTGAAAATGTCCTGGTAGACAGCTGTGTTGAGTGGACAGCGCATTGGACCAACACCAGCCGATGACCAACACAGACTGTGGAAACTTCACACTGGACTTCAAGCATCTTGGATTGTGTGCCTCTCCATTCTTCCTCCAGACTCTGGGACCTTGGTTTCCAAATGAGATGCAAAATTTGCTCTCATCAGAAAAGAGGACTTTGGTCCACTGTGCTTTATTAAATCCAGAGTCAACGCAGCCGTCTACCAGGACATTTCAGAGCACTTCATGCTTCCTTCATTTTCCAGCAGGATTTGCACCTGCCCACACTGCCAAAAGAACCAAAACCTGGTTCAATGACCATGGTATTACTGTGTAATTACTGTGTGATTTCATGTAATATTCAAAAAAATTGAGCTGGAAGCCCAAATTATGTACAAATAAACAACTAAATACTTGAAATCATTTAAGTTGTGGGCCCTGAATCTATAATATGGAAGTTTAACGTTTTGAATGGAATTATGGAAATAAATAAACTTTTCCATGATATTCAAATTTTTTGGAAAGGGTCTGTACATAAATAGCCTCCAAAGAATATGCAACAGCACATACAACCCCCTTCTAGTCCGTTCTGCGTAGATTGTGTATAAGAAGTGAGGATTTGAAGTATGCGATGCTTGTTCACCAGACCTTTGTAAAATACTTCTACTGTCTAAAATGTCCACCTGGCCACCAGCCAGTTGCACTGTGACTTATTTTGTTCTGAGAGAGGCAGGAATGCTTATAAAGAAGCGAGTAGAGTCATGAAGACCTAGAGAACATGCTGTTGGCAGGCGTACTAGTAGATGGAAAAAGAGCGTGGAGACATTTTTCAGTTACCACCAGCCCCAGGGAACCATGAAAGCACATCAAAAGCTTTTCATCATACTCCTGCAATCCAGATGTGAAACAATGGAGATTACCTTCACCCTTGTCACCTTATATTGTTATTGGGTCATGTTGTATTGTATAGTTCCAGAGTTTTCTTATTTATAGATTAACAATCCAAAAGTATAATTTTACATATATAAAAAAATAAACAATATAAATTTCATGAAAGCCTTTCTACTACAGGGCTAAAAACCCATTAGTTCTGGTTCCACCCTTCTTCAAACCAATCGCTCCTGTTGATCAAAGGAGCTGCAAGCAGAGGGCCTTCCAGTTTATGCAAATCACTTATCTCCTCTTCCTGTTTCATCACTGTTTCACAAAAACTATTTACAATGTAAAAGCAGCTAGATTACCCCAGAAACATTTAAAAACTCTTATAACCCAGACTTTTGAATGGTGAGGTTGAGTATACTTTCTGATTCAGATCAGAAAAGGGATGGATAGTATATCGAGCACAAATACTTCACCTTATGGTTGACAGAAACATATTTGACGAATATCATGTTTTTTTGGCATTGAGGTTATCCATGCATTAAAGAATAAGTACAAAAAGCTATAGCAATATACAGAACAATTGTATAAAATCTGAAATTTGAGAGAGCATTAGGGGGAAACACATCTTTATTTAAATACAAGTGCAGCAATTAAATGAAGTCAATAAAAAATGTCTGTACACACAGCTGCATGATTACACTTTTACAGAGACTATTGAATAAATAGCAAAAATGAAGATAAATAAGATTAAAGCCCATTTAATTAGTCTGAAAACATCTGAAATCTCTCACGTTGTTACTTTCAGATCAGATGAATAATAAATTATTGTTTTATAGTCAATAAATACATTGAATAAATAGTCATAGATACATTGCACACAGCAAAATTCAGCCATACATATGGTTGTCCTCAGACAACTAGTGGCTGTTTAGTCCTTCTCCCTGCCACCAGTCTCCTTGCAGTTCTCCCAGGATCTCCTGCAGCGACAGGGCCGGCAGCTCAGGCAGAGGCCCGTGGTGAATCCCGCTTTCCTGTTGGCTCTCCATCCTCGGAACTTCTGGGTTGTCTACACAAAAAGAGCTGGAAGCTGGAGGAGTGCCCTCCCAGCAACCCGAGTCTGGGGTAACAGGGGTCAGTGGCTGAAGGCTGTTGTGTTTTTCAGACGGAGAGTAAAAAAAGCTCTGGATGGAGCTTGTTTTGCAGGCATAGGCATCATGATGATATGGACTCCACATGGAGCTCATAGGTGACCTCCTGTCATACCTCGTAGCCCAGTTAGGGGGCATCTGATGCTCTGGGCTTAGAAGAGGAGGGCCGCAGTGAGCGTTCATGGCTCTGGCCTGATGGTGTCCGTATGAAGGGGTGCAGTAGCCGGAATCATCACCGATAGACATGGAAGATGGAGTGTCACATCCATAGTGGCCATCCCTTTCCATCTCTTCCTTAATATGATCTGGGTGTGCAATTGGTGAAGTGCATAAAGGCCCAGTGACCGCACCAGACTTGCCGCCCTCCCTGTTAGAAGAGTGAATCTGCACCGGTGAATTCTGCATGGCACTGTAAGCTGGCGATGGTGAGTCTGACTGCCACAACGGTTTCTTTCCACCCTTGCATTTCAACGTGCGAGCCCTCCTATTCTGGAACCATACCTATTGCAAGTGGAGACATCAAGACATAGAGGGTCAGTCTCATAAGAATACAGTTGATAGATTAGACTCAACCATCTAGTGCATACAGATAAGAGCTTCCCTGTCAAAAGATTCAGGTTAATCATTGTGAGATGACATCCAGCTATGGTGGCATGAAGTCAGGATGGTTATCTATGCCTGGTATGTCAATTGTTTACAGGCCGTATGGTCTCTAAACTAAACAGCAGATAAACACAAAGACGCTTACGTCATGTCAGATATTGATAGTGGTATCAAAGACAGCAAACAGTATGTTTCACATAAGGCCTTATTAGCATATCACTTCACCTGTTTTTATGCGTAGCTGGTGAATTTGTAAATGCGTAAGAGATACAGAGAAAGAGAAGAAGAAGGGGTTGTTTCCTTATTTACATAATTAAAGAAATAGTTCACCCAAAAATGTACTCACTCTCATGTTGTTTCAAACCTGATTTTCTTTCTTCTGTGGAACACTCAATATGAAATTGTGAAAAAAAAAAAAAGGCTTGGTTTTCTGTCCATAGAATGAAAGTCAATGGGGCCAAAAGTTGTTTTAGACCCTGCTGACTTTAATTATATAGATAAAAATAATGAAAAAATTTTTTTGGGGGGGGTTCAATTTCAGTGAATTCAGTGTGCTATCGTACATAACGTGCCATAAGACATCGTGACCCACCTGTATGCGAGACTCTGGTAGTCCAGTGGTTTGGGAGAGACTTTCTCTGAGGCTGATTCCTGGGTAAGGATCTGTCTCAAATGTGGCACGCAGAAGCTCAACGTGTTCCTTTGAGAAACTCGTCCTTTTCCTGCGACTTGCACTTCTTGACACATTACCGCTTCCAGATATTTTAGCAGATGCATCTGAAAAATAAGATCAAAATTAGTGCAAAGCCAATTATAGTGTTATCATGATTGTCACAACCTTATAGTTTAAAAAGAAACACTATATTACAAGCAAACAATATCAAATGCAATGTATGAATACTTCTCAACAATAATATATACAGCAGAAGCACAGTAACAGACTTTTGGTTTGAGATGGAGAAGATTGGCTTTTCTTATTACGTAATATCTATCCATAAAAAAAAATCACCATTCAGTATGCTTACCAATACTGTTGTCTTTCCACATGTTCAGTTGGGCTGGAGAAGTATAAAGGTCTGTCTTGTTTGATACTCCTCAGGGATTTGATTTCTGACCCCTACAGCACTGTTTTATACCTGTACCTATCCCATGACCCCCCTTTCACCCACTCCTCCCCCATTAGAAGTCCTTATTATGGGTGAAATAGGAATAAGATGATGAACAAAGCCAGCCCAAGCCAGTACTTAAGTGCTTAAAAACGTCTTTCTCAAAAAAAAAAATATGTTTTGTCTCTTTAAATTGGATTTTACAACATTTAAAAGTTTTCTTTTTAGATATCTTTAAAAAAAAAAACAAATACATGAAGAGCATTAGTCGCTTTTATACAGTATGTTTATGCTTTTATTTAGTCAGATCTTTGAATACATGTTATTATGTATATTTATTTTATTATTTGGTATGTATATTGCATTTTCTATTTTAAATATATATATATATATATATATATATATATATATATATATACATCATAACTAATTATAAAGTTACAGCTTTACAGTTTGGATATTCTCGTAATGACCATTAACTGTAAATCATTCAAATTTAAATAAAAATACCACACATTTAAAACAGCAGAAAGTAATTTGAGAATGCAATGAAATGTTAATTTGTTGTTTCAAATCTATTTTATTATATTCCTGTTTACAAAGGCTAAAATAAACACAGACTACCAAATAATATATTTATATTCTTAATATATATATATATATTTTTTAAACTATTAAGGTTTTCAGCTTTACAGTTTGGATATTCTAAAAATCCCCATTATCTGTCATTAAACAACATCACTTAAAACAGCTTTAAAAATCGAGAATGCAATAAAACATTAATATGTCTGTTTCAAAACTATTTTTATATTATATTCCTATTTACAAAGATTAAAAATAAACAGACTGTATGTTAATACAGAAGGCTTGTTGCACATTAATCAATAGAATTACACTTATTGGAAAAGTGTGTAAATAGATGGTGTCTTTGCTATAATTGCTCTTCATTCAAGCATTGTAATCAATAAAACAATAGACTCGAGAAAATATTAACTAACAAAGACATTAACAACGTGCTTAAGCAATAGGCTGAGAATGGATATCTCTTTGTGTCATCTGATCTCTTTTCAAAAGAAACATGTTTTGGAAGCCAAGGAAAACAAGGAGGGTGATTTGTGAAATGATTAATAGGAGAGTTTACATGTGTGAGGATTGTCACACCCTCTCTCTGCTCCAGAGGATCCAGAGGGGATAACGGTCATTTCAAAGTCAAGGCTTGCCAAGCTTGTCAATGCAGATGAGCTGTTTAGATGTGCTGTTGAATTAAGCCAGACTAAAGCAAGCTGAACACACGGACCTATCAGCCCAAGACATAGAATGGATAGGTAGGTAATGGATGGATATAACGAATCAATAAATAATGTCCATATCTGACAAGATAAATATTTCCATTCAAACAAGTTCAAATAAATGATGGCATCTGGTTAGCTACCATAAATTAAGTGACTGATTTTTATGAAGTCCAGGTTCATCTTGTCATCTCATCTTAGTGCTTTTGTTATGGTTATTAAATGAAATGACCATGTAAAGCAAGTTTTTTATTAAGTAGTTTGGCAAGCATATATTGAGGCTATAAAGGTTTTTTTTCTTACAAAATGTAGAGCGTGACATCCCCCCATTCTTCAAACATACCTACTTGGCTGATACTGCATTCTGCTGCAGTTTAAATCCAATCAGTTTGTTATTTTAAGATAAATGTGCAAATTGCAGATAGTTTTCAATTTTTTGTTTTGTTTAAAATTACCTTGCAACATTACTATTGTATAGAAGCAAATATATAGAGTAACTTTATTTTCCCACTTTTTTTCTGCATTCCCACTTTTTTTTTTTTTCGTATTTGAAATTTTACCTTTTTGTCTTTAAAACTCCTAGTCCAGCTGTTCTATCAACACAATAGTAGTTAGCAGTATTGAGCTTCAACAGCTTTAAGATTGTGGCACGATTTTTCCCTGATTCACAGCTGTAAAATCATCAGATGCATACAAACATGCTATAGTTGTTGATTTTAGGGGATAAATTAATTGTATACTTGTTTACCTGTACAATGAGGGTATTTTTTTGTACCTCTGATCTAACCAAATGAACTACTGAGATATAATGAACATGTACGAGTGCTGCAGGGATGATGTATTTTTTTAGGCCAAAAAATCCAGAAACGAGTTAGCATATTAGCGCTTCTGGTTATGTCTATAAGTCAATGCGGGAAAACGTACAAATTCTACGAGGTGGCTTATTCGAATTAGATTTTTGCAAAATCGTACATATTTTACGAATTGGCCAATTCGTATGAATTCATACGAATGACCTACCCCTGACCCCGCCCCTAAACCTACCCATCACGTGGGTTTAGACAAATCGTACAAATTCGTACGAGTGAGGTCGTACGAATTAGCCAACTTTTTATCATTCGTACGAATTGGTCGTGAGATAGCGTTGGTTCAAAGCATGAAATACTATATGCGGTTACACAAGCTAACGATATTTTCAGTAATTTTTATTTGTCCTTAAAAAGGTGACAAATTTGTAGGGGTCTTAAATTTCATAAATACCATTCATGTTGATATCACTGAAAAAAATGATTCGTTGAATTTAATAAAATTTATGGTAAGTGGTTGCACACAATTGATTTTAGCTACATTTAAACAAATGCATTAAGCTGAACTAAAATTAAGTTAAACTTAATACATTTGTTTAAATGTAGCTAAAATTAATTGTGTGCAACCACTTACCATTACAATTATTAAATTCAACGAATCATTTTTTTTTTTCAGTGTATGTTGGGGAAAGTAAAAGCAGTAGGGAATAACCAGGCACTGAAGTATCTCTGTATCACACCACAGCTGTATCCTTGAGCAAGTCACTTAACCTCTGGTTCCAGCAGGGCGATGAGAAGTGTCACCTAAATGGCAAGTTACTGACTGGCTATGAAAAACGCTGGGGTCAACGTACGGCTGCTTAGTTCCTAACCACATTTTTGCCTGCTAGTGGAGAACACCACCCAGAATACTCTTTTTGAAAAAGAAAGTGTTTTTACCATTATAGTTATTACACATTAAAATCTCTGACACGAAAGGATGTGATAAAGAAATCAGGTTTCTGAAGAATGAAAGAAAGGAAAATACATCGTCTGTCAGAGCTGGAAATATCTCAAACTTCCTGTTTACAACAAAAGTATGTGTATGAAAATATTCCAGCTCAGAGAACCTGTCAGCTGACACCATTTGTCTGTGAAAAGTTGAACAGAACATGATAGACACAATAATACAGAAACAACTTTAATGACAATAAACAATCATAATTTCTTCACATTGGCTAGGAACTTGTACAGACAATCAGGTAGGAAAGAAATATTTACATTTGACACCTTCATTACATCACATTCACTCCTTTATTAAAATATAGGAGTTGTAAACATGTTTGTTGTAAATTTTTTTGTAAAGTAAACTAGTGCCGCTATACATTCAACGTCATACAATAAGTTCCTACAAACACAATGTTATCTCTAACATTAAGACAAAGTCATAAAATGTATTTAAAACAAATCAAAATGTCCTTTAAATGGAAATTTGCAAATATAGAAACTTTCAGTCTTAAAATAAAGTGATTCTAAGGAACAGACAGGAGAAACCAGAGTACAGACAGACACCAAAAAATAAACCATCTCGGATGGTAGCAGCAACATTTCAGATTATAAATTAGAATGCATATTTAGTCCCACTGAGTATTCTCAAAGGCTTGTTCTCTACCAGTACATAACACAATATTTTAAAAATGACCATAGGTGGAAACCTCATCATGGTAATTTCAGTGGAAAACCAAATTCCCCCACAACCATAAACTGAACTATCTCCCAAATGTGACCGCGTGTGATTTACATGACACACAAACTGTGCATTTTACTAATGACTCAAGTAAAAAAAATAAAAAATAAAAAAACATTATAGGGACAGCTAAAGTTTAACCACTCTGTCAGACACCAATTCAATACTCACAGACAGAAAACCAGAAAGGAACAATTTCATACTGACTCTACATGTGTTATTCAAGGGTGAGTGAGTCTAGATCAATCATTCCTCATCTAGTATTACATAATGTAACTTCAGTGCATCAGGGCTGCAGAGAACTAATGACAGAAACACGCACAGAATGAGACCGAGAACACGGGTGTCGTCCTTCTGGATTCCAGCCTTAAAAATGCCTGTTTTAAACTTCTAGGAACCCGTCCAACCAGTCAGCACAGATAATTCAAGTTTCTGTAACATCATGAGGAAACAACTATCATGCAGCAATGCCTACACACCCAGAAGAACATACAAAAACGGATGAAATTTTAATGGTGTGGCCATTTAAACTAGGACTTCGTTCTACGAATATGTACATTTAAATAGGACTCTTGACAAATTCTTCACTTGTTCTCAAACTACAAACACAGATCTTGGCTCTCAGCACACGCTACAACGTACACCATATGTCTCAGTTGGGTTCAGGGCATGTTACCAAGTCTGCAAAGAGTAAACAAACATGGACTTTTGAAGATTAGAAACTGTGACCTGTAAGACTGCAGGACAAAGCAGTCATATGACACAGAAAATTCACAATTACCGTCTAAAAAAAAATGTCTGGAAGTTCTTCGAAATCATTAAAGTTCTCAACAACAACATAAAAAGCTGTTTTTGATAAATACCAGAATAGAACGAACAGACAGCCCTTAAACAGCTTGAGGCATAGACAGACTATAATAGCAGTTGACATCTTCATTGTTCACCTAGCTTTAAAAACATGAAATAAATAATATAACAATAATAATATTTTTTTATCAAAGGTAAACTATCAAAAATAAAACCTGTTTATAAACCTCAGTCCTGCATATCAATCAGTTTTGATGCCCGTGGGTTTTGAACCCTTCATGTAAGACTGATAAAAGAAAGAAGAGAAGAGGAGCAGATAGCTGAAATACATGAGTGAAGCCCACACTATGTTATCCACATAAGAGGGACAATCACCATCTTGCATCCACCGGTACACTAGTGCACTTACTGCCAGACCCATGGCCATCTGGGCAATCTGGGTGCAAGTGATGATGATGGCACAGGGTTTCGGCACACGGAGTCCTGCAGCTCGAGCAGCGTAGTAGCTGTACATGAGCGCATGCACAGTGTAATTCATGGTCATGAACCAGCCACCACCGGCGACCTGGTCTTTGTAGGAATACCAGGAGTACACCAGCACGGTAATGTGATGATACCAGTGCAGGAAGATCAGCCGCTGTTTACGCAGGACGATGAATATGGTGTCCCCTGAAAAGATTACAAGTGCAAAATTATAAGCAATTAAAGCAAGAATTAACCTAGAAATAAAAAGTCACAAAACATTTTTTTTGTCCACGATGAAAGTCAATGGGGTCCAATGTTGTTTTGGACTCCACTGACTTTCATTACGTATGCAAACAATTGGAAAATTCTTCTTTCAAAATATCTTCCTTTGTGTTCCACCGAGTAAATGATAACAAAAGGGTATTTTTGATTAATTATCCCTTAAAAAATAAAAAATTTATTAATTTAAAAAAAAAACTCACCTAGCTCTGGGGCTTTGCTCAGCACAAAAGCACAAGCCCAGAACTTGCTAATCGGCCCATTGTAGAAGCTCTGATCACAAACAGACTGTTTAAAACCACTGGTGCTGAGCATGTACAACATGAAGCACCCAGTTCTCACCGCTCCAATGATACTGAAAAAACAAAACAAAAAAACATGATTTGTATATAATATATTGTCTGCCATGGCTGTGAAACAATGTTTTCCACGATAAACAATTCAGGCCTCTTAACTTTAGGGGTGGGGGAGAAACCCCCCAGGAAAATTGCTAACAGGCAGTTTCTGTGTTAAACTGCAATCAATATCAAAACATTCACTAAGTGGTGAAAGTTCAGTTGCTAAGCGAGATCTAAAGAGCATGTGACCAGAGGTCACTGCTGCCATCCAATCACAATATTCCATTGTTCTTTTGCGTGCACACAATTACTTTGTGCTTACTGTCATCTTTTGAGATGGGACCAAGACAACTTATCCCCACCCAAGTGAAACCAAATCCAACTTTAAACAACAGCACTGAAGATTTAAAAGCCACACAAAGTGGTAAATCTCACATGTCACTCGCGTGCATTTTGGCACTCTCACATTTCAAGCACCAAATTTGCAGACAACAATATGTAACTTAATATCCAAGAGTGAAAGTCTCGTTAAAAAGACAATGTGCAGTATCATTAAAAGGTCAAAAGTTCAGGGCATTTGACTGATACTATGGAAGTCAATGGTGCCCCTACTGCCCAACAACTGTTTAGTTATAAACATAAATTTAAAAAAAAAAAATCATTGTCCTTTTGTGTCAAAACCGGTTTGGAACAACTTGAGGGTCAGTATGACGACAGAATTTATTTTGAGGTAAACTATCCCTTTAAATAAACGTGTTACTTGCTATTCCTCAAACATGTAAAAACAAAACAAAAACTCATTACACCCAGAAGTGGGCTAAATATATCAAAACCTCTTTTTAAGGATGTTTTAATGTGTAAAATAACTTGGTTATTTAGATAACAAAATAAGTGTGCATGCTATAAACTAAACATTAGTTTTTAAACTTACCTAAAGATGGCCAAACTGAGGGACCACAGCAGTAACACTCTTCGCAGATCAAGTCTCCGTCTTTCCTTCATAAAGTGCTGCCCACCAAACACGACCACTACATACACAGCACCAAACAAAAACGACTTTTTCCTGAAAGGGACAACATAGAACACCAGAAAACTCATTTATACTGGACCTCCAAGCAAAGATGCCCAAGTGTATTCAGATGAAATTCTTATTCAGTCAAAGACAGTTCTTACCAGTTGTCCTGCATCCATTCAATAGCAAACCTCTCATCAAAATGGCGCTCAAAATCATACTCAGTGAGAGGCAGCCCAAATTCAGTGGCATTCATTTTGAGTCACCTTCAAAAAATTGCCCTATAAAAGTGAAGGTAATTCTGGGGAGAAAATAAAAAGTTGTGATTACTGTCCGCTCGGCAGGGCGGCCACCAGTTAACTAAGCAGCCTCAGACACACACCTGTGCACACACCTGGCCCATTCAAATCAGGGTGGAGTTTATAGTGGAGTTCAGGGAGTGACTCTCGGGCAAAAGGCTGGTTTTGTATTTCCTGAATCGAATGCCAGTTTCTGCAATGCAGCCAAAGAACACTTTATTATGTTAAACCGAATAGTTTATGGTTAAATAGAATAGTTTCTATCCATAATAGGCTATACACAGGGGGAGAAAGAAGCCGATTGAGAGTCTTTAAATAAGCCATGTAACTCAGAGCTGTGCTAAGACAATTACAGTTAAGTATGACTTATGCAAATAATATAACGACATTATCGCCAGAATGCTCTAGTGTTGCATTTCTTAACTTAATAATGCATTTCTTATTTCTATTTCTGTCATTTTTATCTTATATTTCATGAAAAATAGCCTTTTATATTTATAAAAACTAAAAAGTAGCATACTGTGCTGTGATAAACCGGTGAAATAAGAACAGAGCATTTCTGTTAAAGGTGATCTACGTAAAATACAATTAGCCTATCAAATCATTTTTAATCGATATGCTATTCATTTAGCCTATATATTTAATTTGTTTATTTGTTTGGATTTCATGGACCATGATGGTGCCGTGGTGAACGAACTCTTAATTAGTATTCTCTAATTATGTATGACAATTATAGGATATTTTTAAACAAACAAACAAATATGTTTAATTGGCCTATAACAACTGTTAAAATATCTATATATTTTTTTAGCCTAGTTTATTATTTTTAGTGTAGGGCTATTAAATTTAGTTTAGAGAAATATGTATAGCCTAATTGTAAGAAGGTCATTAATAAGTGAATCAAAAGGCAAAATTAGTCAAAATGTATATTATTATTATTATATTATATATCATTTATTTTTCCCAAACCGTTTGAGTGGCTGTTGAATTTCTCTGAATTGAAAATTCAACTCGAATTCCTGCCGTTCCTATTCAAATTCCATATGAGTGAGTGTGGCAAATTCCATTCTAGTGAACTGAACTGGCAACATGTGACGTAAAAGTGCGTTCTGTTTTACTAATCAACTATAAATGTTGACACGTGAGGGCGCTATTTCACCAAAATTATTCAATGCTTCAATGATGCAAACAGAGTTCATTTCGGCTGTGCAGTTCAACTGAAATCAGTAGAAATAAGACAACCTAAAATAAAGGGTAATTGGAATCAGATTTACATTACAAGACTTGTTAAAAACCCTTTTATTAAAGGAAAACTAGGGAAGAATCAGCGTTTCAAATTTATTTTGGCCCATATTTCATTCATAATCCCACTCTCAGATTATTAAACTCAAGCATAAAAATAGTGAAAACTTTCATAACAAGAATGAATTCATATAGAGTTTGGGCAAATTATTATACCTGCTAAATGATCTGGACAATCCTGGAGTTCCCCTGCCAATCCTGTAGGTGGCGTTGATTGAGTTTCTTTCTGTACAGTCACTCGGAGCACAGAAGAAGTAAGGCATCTGTAGGAGAGTGATGTTTACTACAGTATTTTAAATTAAATCGTTTAGAAGCCTTTACTTATACGATTTTTTTCACAAGCAGCGGTCTTAGTCTTGCAAATACATTCTACATTCAGACGGACCGAGCGGCCACGATGAGGATTTATCATTCTTTACTCAATGCTACCAAGTTTAGGAGAGTGTTTGACTTTGGTGAGCGAGAGGTGGCGCATTGGTTCCCTGGACATATGGCTAAAGGTGCGTGCCACATACTAGTAGAAATCACAAAATCTGCCTTATCTGTCTAATTTGTTGCTACACAGTTCTTTAAGACATGGGCCAAAAGTTAACATCCAGAACAGGGACATTTCAATCATTCAGCATACTTTAGTTACTGATCTTATTTATGGCGATCAGATAAAAACCAGGTGTCTTAAAGTTTCAAAATTGTCATGGCATTCCTTCAGAATTATGCTCAACGTTGTGACTTTTTCTTTTTAGGACTCAAGCAGATGAGAGCCAGTCTAAGGAAGGTTGACTGCATTATAGAGATCCATGATGCTAGAATATCCTTTTTATGGCATATAATGTACATTTTGAATGATTAAACCTCAGTTAAACACTCTTTAACTGGCCAACATACCCTTTTCCGGAAGAAATCCTTCATTTCAAGAAAGCCTTGATGTCCGGCCACATTTACTCGTACTGAACAAGATGGATTTGGCAGACACGTCCAAAAAGCAGGTGTCATAATCTTATACATGTCATTATTGCTTTGAATTTAATAGATGCAAGAACAGAAAGTACTTAAATAATGTGCTAATCGGATATAACACTTTTTTTTTATTCCACCAGAACATTATGAAGCGGCTTGAGAGAGAAGGTGTGAGGAATGTTTTATTCACAGACTGCTTAAGACAGCGGGATGAAAACCTAAAAAAGGTGAGAGGTTTTACACTTTACATCAGAAATGTCTAAATTAAAGCTTGACTGGAGAACCTGACACCTTATAAATTTAAACATTCCGTCTTTCACTGTCTGACGTTGCAGATCATTCCTCTCGTGACAGAGTTGATAGAAAGTGGGTCACGTTTTCACAGAGAAGAGGTGGGTTTCAATTATTTCAGTGGCTTACATTTTGCTGTAAAGTTTTCTGACTTTGTTGTTCATCTATGTGTAGGACAGAAGTTACTGTCTGATGGTCATTGGTGTGCCAAATGTGGGGAAATCATCACTGATTAATGCTGTAAGAAGAACATATTTGAAAAAAGGTATTACTTTATGTTTTGTAAATCCTCTTCTGCTTGCTGTAAGAAATTCCAGTCTATTCATCTTAAAGTCAGCATGAAACTTAAGTTGTTTGTTTGACTTTTACAAGCAAACGTTAGGCCTAGACATTTTGATATTTGTATTTTCTTGCTTTCAGGGAAAGCTTCAAAAGTTGGAGGTGAACCAGGAATTACAAAAGCTGTCCTGACCAAAATTCAGGTTTGCTGTATTAATTAATAATTAATAGGCGGATAATGGATTCAATTGGGTTGATGTGTTCTCCCGTAGCATTAAATTAAATTTTCTTTTACTAGGTCTGTGACCGACCCATAATTCATTTACTGGACACCCCAGGAGTCCTGCCACCTAAAATAGAGAACATAGAGACTGGAATGAAACTTGCTTTATGTGGTAAGTCCACAAATTTCAGAAACAAAGATGCCTATCTTAGTGGATAGTAGTTTTGTTGTTGTAATGTCACAATTGTAAGGTAATGAAAGCGTTTTCTTTTCAAACAGGTACCATTTTGGACCATTTAGTTGGTGAGGATATCATTGCAGATTATCTGCTTTTTTCACTGAACAGACTGGAAAGATTTAGGTAGGTTTTGCATTTATTCTCAGTGAGTTTTGAGCAAATCTACAATTTTATAGCAGTAAATAATCATCTGTTGCATATTTTATAAAGCAGCATGTAAAAGTAATCAAGAATGATTGTGACAATTTCTTCTTTAGTTACGTTGAGAAGTACAATCTGGAAGAGCCTTGCGATGATATTCAGCACGTGCTGAAGTGTATAGCAGTAAAGCTCGGCAAGACAAAGCGTGTGAAGGCCATCACTGGAGTTGGTGAGCTGATTTATTTGTTAATTTTAGTGAATTCACACAATAAATCAACTTCACTTACACTCCTTTAATTATTGAAGCATTCAGTTGTTCATAACTTATCCAATGTATTTAACCAATAACACATCAACTCTTTAGGCAACATCACTGTCCAAATGCCAGACTACAGTGCAGCAGCCTACGATTTCATCAGAGCATTCCGGAAAGGAGAACTCGGAAACGTGATGCTTGACTATGCTTGACTTGACTTTACCGCATTTACGTTCAAGACTGGACACTGAACCACTTATTACTTTTAATGTTTTAATTAAAAGGTGGTACAATGGGTATTTTGGACATGTCTTGTTTTTATTGTGTAGTTATCAGGTCAAAGGTGCAGTGAATGTATTATTTTTCAGCACCGCAATTGAAGCAATAACTTATTCAGTTTAATTTGAACAGCATTGGTATCTTGAGTGCATAAGTTTGTATGTGAAAAGCAATGATTACAAACAAACGTCAGCTGCCAACACAAAAGTACTTATAACAATTAGATTGTCTACTTTCACATCAGCTGTTTTTCCTTACTAAAATGTCCAGTTTATAAAATATTTGGCACGTAATTGCTTCGATTTCTAAAATTATAATCTTTTAAATTTATCTAACAGCTGGCAAACAGTGCTTGTGTAGTGTTATATTATAAAAACACTGCCTTTTTTTAAACACTAGTGTACTTAATACATACTGCATTATCAAAAAATTCTACTAGAAATAGCATGACTAAAGTAGAAATTTAAAAACAGGACATTTTAACACCCACAGCAATGGAAGTACAGGTACAGACAGAAACCGTTTTCATATTCTAAACATGTTACAGCATACCTCTTCAATCTACACACAAATATTAGTTAAATGTAAACATAAATATTGATAAAGAGACAAAGGCTCATTAAAAAAAGGTTCACGTTTGTGTAAATCTCAATTACAGTGGTGTTTCTCCAGCCGTTCAGCAGCACAACAATAACACAGTATTTTTGCCATCCAGTACATGATGTAACCAGCATAATTTAAGTAGTCTATAGTTGTATAGTTACTAATGCTCCTGTTGGAGCAAACTATGCAGTCTAACTTCAGATCCTATTCCTAAAATGTCTACTAAACTAAATAAAAAGTTTTGAATCTTTCTTTTGTTTTCATATCCTCTTTGTTGTGCAACAGACACATTATTAAACATAGGTGTTGCACAGTAACATACATGAGCAGCTTATTAAGCTGTGCCAATGTGTGTCTTAAACTGCCTCAAGGGGCAAAGTACATGACAAGGTTTATTGGTAGGAGCAGAGCGGAAAGTTTAGTGGTAGTGGAGTCATACACTATTGCGCTTGATGTCCTGGCGAGGTAAAGCTCCCAGTCTGTTCTGTTACTGTAGTAATCATCTCCATGCTCTGAGCTGTCAACCGGTCTGCGCTGGGCCGACGCGTACCATCCTCCGGCTCCCAGCGCCACCACAGCCCCGGCCGCCGCTGCCCCTGCCACCCGCACAGCGGGGGAGCCTCGGGTGCGGGACGTCCGGCCGCCTCGGGCGCTGCCCCGCGCTGAACCCCTGGCACCTCCTCTGCCACCTTTGGACATCACCTGATCGCAAAGGAATGCTGAAAGCAGGAGAAATATCCAGCAGGTGGCGGCAGCCCTGTTCATTCTGGATCACCCTGGGAATGGAAGAAAAACATTAAGATGACTCTGAGAGAGAAAAAAATTACAGATAAGGCTTAAAGTAGTTCACTTTCAAATAAAAAGTTCCTGATAATTTACTCACCCTCATGTCATCCAAGATGTCCATGTCTTTCTTTCTTCAGTCGAAAAGAAATTAAGGTTTTTGAGGAAAACCCAGGATTTTTCTCCATATAATGGACTTCAATGGCAACCAACGGTTTGATGGGTCTAATCTAGCGAAACGATCGGTCATTAAAAAAAAAAAAATCATATACTTTTTAACCTCAAAATGCCCGTCTTGTACTATCTCTGAGATGCGCCACGCATTACGTCATGTTGGGAAGGTCATGTTAGAAACCCTTATTTCTCGACTGGGATTCTCAAATCCTGGAATGTTTTCCTCAAAAACCTTAATTTCTTTTCGACTGAAGAAATAAAGACATGGACATCTTGGATGACATGGGGGTGAGTAAATTATCAGGAACTTTTCATTTGGAAGTGAACTAATCCTTTAAGCCTAGTCCCAGACTAAAATGCATGTTTGAGCTGTTTTAACTGAAAGCAACATATCTTAAAATATTGTATTGTCTCAAGATGCACACACTTTTTTTTTTCTAAGGCACGGTTATAAAAGCTACTTAAATGCCCTAATTGAATAAGGCTAACTCTTAGTTAAACCGGGCCTTTAAATCATAATTTAAGGATTTTTAAGTCGCACTTAAAATGCATGAATACCATTGCTGACACCTGAATACTTGTGCAAACTATCACATTTATTTTATATTTAATTTTAAAATGTTGTTCTTATGTGCATGGGATTTATTTAAAAAAAATTCATGTAGGCTATTTCATGCATATTGCATTATTTGTGTGTCATATGTTTTATCCTTATGTGTTTTGCAGGGGTAACCTCATCCTTATATTGTTTTGTCACTGCATTTTTTTATAATAAAGTTCTGGCAACCACATCAGCCAGTTTTTTAAACCATAAACAAACTTTTACTACAGACAGTTGACAAGCTAAGTGTCCAAATACGGTTGGGAACACTGCAACTGCAAAGTATGTAACTATTTAACAATGAGGTTCAGGTTCATTTAGTTTGCTCGGTGATAGTGCCTCCATATGTGAATAGATTGATTTGATATAGGTCTAATATAAACAAAGACCAGTGAAAAGCACACTGATGGTGGCTATAATGAGCTCATATGTTAACACATAATACATTTTAATGCATTTGCCTTCAAATGTGGTATTCACTGTCGTGTGTTTAGTTAAGTGATGAAATGGTAATACATCTGTCTAATCTCCAACTAGGTCACTAAAAATTCTGTAATTTAGGCTACGGCTCACAATAACTGCTAGAGATAGGCTATATTATCCTCACCTTGTGTTATTCTGACTATACAATAATACAATTCATGACACTCAATACAATATATGAGGAGAAAAATACGCTTTTTACACATCGTTCGCCTGGTCACAAATTCAAAATGGTCACGATATCAATAATTCATTTCGTTTTTTAGAACACGATAATGCGACCCATTATCTGGCATTGTCAGCCTCTATGAGAATATAGGCAGATATGAGTATAGGCGCGGATATGCCTGATAATATGATATTATGCATGCGACGTCCACTAATGTTCGCACAAACCCAAGGCGTTTCTGTGGAGTCTCGACGGTGTCTATGATGCTACACCTCTGCAACAACCCTTCATTATGCATATTCATTCATTTAAATCCTTTTATCTTTGGCCATATCGAGGCACTTACCTCCGTTTGTGTCCGTGTCCACAGAATAACCCGCGATATCTCACTATCATGTGTGAGATCAAATCAAATGCACGCGTTATGTAAGGCAGCACTGCTCGTGTATGCTGCTGCTGGAGATGATGAATTAACAAATGACAGGTGTACTAGTCATCAGGTTTGCTGCTCTTGTAAAAAGAAGCCTCTGTGCAATAGAAGAGCAGCGGAATGTATTTGAATGCATAATTTTGCAGCTGTACTTTAAAATACAATTTATAAATGTTTGAAGAGAAGTGGAAATCCTGTCTATGGAAATTAGCAAATTTATTAACTGTGTAATAACTCTTGGTGTATTTATTCATGTATGGATATTTATGTCATGGAAATGGCTAGACAATATTCTAGAATGGCCCATTATGTTGTACAACCACATCAAATATAGACCTATAATATCTGTGCATCAATGAATATGCTTGCTTTAAACACATTAACAAAAAAGAATCCTGAAAAAAGTGTACATAACTGTGTTTCAACATTGATAATAATAATAAATGTTTCTTGAGCAGCAAATCAGCATATCAGAATTATTTCTGAAGGATCATGTGACACTGATGATTGAAAATTCAGCTTTGCCATCACAGGAATACATGTAATTTTAAAATATAACAAAATAAGAAACAGTTATTTTAACAGTTATCGTAATAACATTTCACAACAATACAGTTTTTACAGTATTTTGATCAAATAAATGATTGGTGAGCAAAAGTGACTCAAAAACATTTTACAGACTACAAACTTTTGAATGGTAGCGTATTGTAATTAGTATTTCACTTTTAAAAGCAGTTATACATATTGTAAACAAATTGTGATAGCATATCTTACTGTCATGCTTTGACCAGCAGGGAGCTCCACGGTTACTGTGTCTTACCTCCATCACAGTGCTGCCACAGAATTAAACAATAAAGGTTTTTAATTGAATGGGCACGATTCAACATAGACTAATGCAAGACAGGAACAGTCATAATCATTATGTTTTACTGATGGAAAACATAAACCAAAGAGCAGTTAACTATTACAAAATAAAGTTTTTAATATACTGAGCAAATTACTACAGCAATCAAGTGAGGTGTTAAAAATGAAAGGAAGACATGATATTTTTTTTTTTTTTATTATTTTTTGAAATCTATTACTGTTGCTGTTGCTATAGTACCGTTGCTAAAAATACCCTATTTTGAACCTGTTCTTTACATGGCTGTCAAATCTATATAGCCTACCCAAGAAGAGTATTATAAATGTCCATTTGGGGGTCTCAGTCAGGTTGGTTCTTTAGTCCACTGCACCAGTGGTGCGAGAACAGCATCCCGGGCGGCGCAGAGATCCCAATAACCCCTTTTTTCTTCTCTGGGTCGATCCTGAGCTATGCTGGGATGTTGTCGTGTTCTGGCGCGAGAGCTTCGCCGCTATTCCCTTAGTCTCCTTGATCTGTATCTCCAGATGTTTCTGAATCGCAAGTCCGAGTTCCTCAGGGTCGGCCGAGGCCCCGTACACCTCCCAGGTCATGCCCTCGGCATCCCATTTCACCTCCTTCACAGGAGACTTTTGACTCTTTGACATCATTTTCACATTCGCCTTCTCCTCAACCAGACACACTTCTGGGAACACGTGCTGGGGATGTTCCTCAGAGTCCTGACCCACTTGCACTCCTACATCTCTCAGTTCATTTTGTGAAGTCATGGTCTCCGCTTCCCTTGTGGTCTTTTGATCCACCCACCGCTGGGCGCCAACTGGACGCAACGGACCAGGCCAAGAGCAGTCCAGATTGCAGCAGCGGAAGAGTCGCTTACCATCCAATCCGGTCTCGCTGACGGAGGAGATGAGCCGAGGAAGAGCAAGCAGGTTGCTTGCTGATACTTGACCCCTGTAGTTCTCCTCCATTCCCACTAAGTGCGGAAGCAGCTGCGCTGGGGCAGGAATGGGCTGCGGGTGGCAATATGCCGCAAATGTGTCTTCGACGGCTCCATGGTGGAAGTGTGAGTTACAACAAGCAGCCTCTTCGAATTTGGGGCAGGTGGATTCTGGAACGACTTCACAGATCTGAATGAAGCCATGTTTGGCTGGTTGAGTGGGGCTGCCCGACCCGCTACTTCCTGCTCTGGTGGACGTGGTCACCGTATTGCTCTGCTGAAGCGGCATGGCCTGTTTACACACTAAAGAAGGAAACGACTGCGCACAAACATCCTGGTCTCGTCCTTGGCAAAAAGCGTCGCCCGTTTCACAGTAGAGAGGAGAAGCTGTGCCCTTTTTGAAAATCTGCAAGCTGTCTGAGTGGCTTCTCTGTACTGATAACAGACTGTGCTCATTTAAGTCCTGGTGAGGGGATAAGGCATGTTCCCTGTGTACTGTCAGTGAACATGAGTGTTTATTCTGATGTTGGTCATTCAAGCTGCTGTCTTTGAGGTCTTTTGAAGAGAATGATGGTTCATTGGAGGTCTTCAGGAGTAGATCTTCAGGCGTCACCTCTGCTGAACTGCACTCAACAGTGATGCCAGGGTCTGATTGGATGAGGCCCCCTGATGGGAATGACACTGTGTGCCCAGTCTCTGCCATCAGATATATGCTGGAAATGAATGGAGAAAAAATGTGTCTTTAATGTGAAAAGCCTTGAAAACAACATCTTTTTTTAACAGTTTTTTTATTGAATAAATGAAGCCTTGTGAGCATAAGAGACTTTCAAATACATTAAATAACAATCCCAACCATTTGAAATGCACTTAAAGTATCAAGACAGACATTGGCATTTGTCTTGTGGGAAGCCAGCTGTTTCTAAGAGTCTCAATCCCACAATGGTTGTTTTCTCATTCTACAGTCCCTATATGCATGCATTAGAATAGCCTATATTTATGTTGTTGTTGTTAGACATTGCATAGACATTGTGAAAAACCAGACAAAACAAGACTTTTGGTAGAGCTTTCTTAAAATGGTCCAAAATGTTTTTCCCCACTATTCCACACTTTGATTTGGTTTTCAGTGATATATCTTGTTTGTGATATATTAACAGATGAGGAAAATAACATCTATAGTCTAGCAACAAATTATTTGCATTATACATTTGAAATAATAATAAAACATGCTTAGAATTTAGATTTAATTAGATTATTTATTTATTTTTTACTTTAAACTTTTATAAATTTCATAAATAAGCTGAATGTCACACATGAAAAGAATGTGCTATTTGGGCACAGTGTGATGAAACAGCCTGGCATTATCAATTCATTTAAGGCCCTAGTGCATTTTTCTTCCATTAAATCCAAAAATACCTGGCTGGCAAGGTGAGAACTCCATCCTGTGCATCTCAACCCATCCACACACATATATCAAAAAACCATGGCAGAAATCCTTACCTTGTGTCCCAGTCACAGATGAAGCTCCCTTTTAGTGACTTCTCTGCCCCGTCTTTACCTGTCCACTCTCTCTTCAATGGTCTCTGCGGTCATCCCAGACTCCCAAGAGTGCAACGTCAGTCCAGGTCCTTATAAAGGCAGAACCCGTCGGCATAGATCTCTCCATCACACGTCACCCATCCTGGCCCTTGTCCTCTCCTTCAGCATCCCACTCCAGCAGTGAAAAAGATGGAGGGAGCTCCGGGATTATACTCGTCTTTCATCTGATTACAAACCAGCCTCAGTCACATCTTCAAATCCCCAGGCAGAAGAGCGCGTATGCGTGTGTGAGAGAGAGAGAGAGAGAGAGAGAGAGGGGAGGAATGTGAGTGCCCGTGTTTGTAAAGGAAATCCAATGGATGGACAGTCAAATTATCTCTCCCTCACTCACTCCCCCTCATCTTCAAATGTCCTCACTATCTCTTATGAACAACCGTACACACACAAACACAGTGGAAATGTATTTTTGTCTTTCCCCTCTTTCTTTTTAAAGAAGTGACACTCCCTCTCTAGGTCTCTGTGGCTTAACATCATTCTCCCCCTGTTGCTATGGAAACAACATTTCTCAATGGGGCTGAGATGAATCTTCGTAATACTGTGATATTACATATTGTCTCTCTCTATGTACACAAACTATTATGGGATCACCAAAATGAAGTGTGTATAATAAACAATTGTGCCTCTGAGAGTAATTTGTGGGCAAACAGGTCATTTAACAGTTCATTCACCAGTTTATTACTTGTGTGCTCTAGTCCAGTGTTTCCCAACCCTGTTCCTGGAGGCACAACAACACTACACATTTTCCAACTCTTCCTAATCAATCACACCTGAATCAACTCATCAGCTCGTTAGTAGAGACTCCAAGACCAGAAACATATGGGTCAGATAAGGGAGACATCCAAAATGTGCACTGTTGTTGTGCCTCCAGGAGCAGGGTTGGGAAACACTGCTCTAGGCAACAAAGGAAATATTTGGAGAAAAAAATTATATATATATATATATATATATATATATATATCTGTCTGTCTATCTATCTATCGTTGTTGCAAAGGGAGAGAAGCCCCAAGACTCAACATCTGGAGAGGAGTGTGATCAGAAGCGCACAGATTAAATACAGAAACAGACGGAGAGAGAAAACAAGCCACAAAGCAGCCGACAACAATCGTCAGTCTTGTATAAGGACTGATGCTTTCTTTTGTCAGTGTGTTAAAGATGGATGTGGCCACTATTGTTCTGGCCCCTTTTCAAAACGAAATTGGACTTTGCTTGTGCTTCTGACACAGTTTTTGGGGTTTTCTGACAGCTCACATTATAGAACAACATCACAATATTGTGGCAAAATAAGTGATCTGACCTTATTTACAGAGAGTTTCAAATTCTGCTCCATAAAATGCAGGGGGGGAAACTGCTATGTGTTCAGACACTGTTTATAAGAAAGCAATGCCATGCAGGCAATGGAGGGCAGATAGGAACAAGGTTAAGCAGCTGTGTATAATAAACAAAAGAACTGCTGGCACCCATTCAGTGACTCAGCATTAGGAAAAAATGTTACTTGTTAATGATAAAAACAAGGCAGGAAGAGAAAGAGAAAAAGACTTAAAAAAATATATAATATTATATATATGGTGCAAAAAATTCTACAAACATCTAGCAGGACAAAACACAATAAAACCCACTTCATCCATAATTTGCACAGTAAAATGACCTATCCCATCATTTTTATTTTCCATGTGTGATCTTTGTACTTAAGTGTACATTTCACACAAATATGCAAGTTAACAGAGAGTGTGCACTTCTTTTGGCATCATATAGGCCTATCTGCTGGAAGTGAATGGGGGAAAAGTGACTTTAATGTGAAAAGCCTTGAAAACAAAATGGGTTACTCTAATCAGATTTTTTTTTTTTTTTTCAGCAAAGGTGCATTAAACTGATCAAAAGTGACCGAAAATATATTTTACAGTGTTACTCAATATTTCTATTTGAAATAAATGCTGTACATTTGACCCTTCTATTCTAAACTAATTCTGAAAAAAAAGTTGTATCACAGTTTCCACAAAAATGTATAATAAATACAGTCTTAAGCAATTTATAGTTCTAGTAGAACGTATTAACATAATCAGAAACACTTCAATACCAAATCACATTTCTATTGAAACTATTATATTCAGACTGGACCAATCAGCAAAATTATTTGAACTAAAGCAAAATTAGAGAAATTGATCCAATAGTGATTGTAAAAAAAATATATATATTTTTTTTAAATAGAAGTGTGCTGCTGGTTTTGTAATGTCAAACTAATAGCAATTTATTTTCAGTTCACCACTTAAGGATTTTTTGCAATGCAGTTTATTCAATCAATTCTGTAAAGCAGAAATAAATTACAGTATTTGTACTGCAACACATATATAAAGAAGACTTATGTCATGATACATCATTGTCACTTTTCAGTAGATTAGAAGTCATAAATCTGTAGTTTTTCGTAACTCCAATGGAGATTAGATGTGCAGATCCAATGGACCAATCACCAAAATTATTTAAACTAAAGCAGGCCCAGTGGTTAAACAGTTAAATATGTCGACCTTGATCATTTTCTACTGACCTTGCATAGGTGAGTTCAGTCCTTTGGTGGTCCTGGGTCCTTTTGCCTTTCTCAGATTTCGTTTAATGGGACTCTGAACTTTCTCTTACTAAAGATAGTCCTTCAAGCATGAGTCATGGCTGTTCCAAAGGGCACTATTGTTCAAAGTCTCTTCACCCGGAGCACTTTTCCTGTCCACTGTTCAGCCACGCCCACACCGGCATGTTTACATTCTCACCTTCAGATGTTAAAAGTGTCAATACCGACCTTTAGCTCAATTTATTCAGTACTGCCGCTCCCTACATATTCAGTTTCAGAAACATTACTGTTTTTTTTACAATTGCTAAGACACGTTTCTTAATACTAAAGTCCCTTTTTCAAAACTCTTCACACCAACTCTCAACTTGGTACAGCAGTTAATTTCACATTCAAAATGCATTAAATCTACTAAAACACTTCATACATGTCTAAAATTGAGCCATTCCTCCATAACACTAGCAAAGCTTGTCACCCAACAAGCACACTTTATCACTCATAAAACAACAATCTAAAAAACACTAACATAGCATTATACAATGTTTTCTTTTGTAAAATTTCTTTACAAAACAAAACATGACAGTTCTCTACTCTTTAGAATTCACTGCAGACTATGTTACTGTCAGGGTTGTGTTTAGGTCTGTTAGTTTTTTTGTGTTTTACTTTGGTTTCCCTGTTCCAGATTTGCCTGTGTTCTCATTCATTGGTATTCGGCTAGGTTGCTAATCAAGTTACACACCTGTTCTGTGTTAGGTTAATTAGATCATTGTATATATAAGCCCTTTGATTTCCCAGTTCTCTGTTGTTGTCTTTGTTTATGTGTTGTTCTTTTGTTAAATCTCAGTGTTTATTAGTCTCTCCAGTATCCTGTTATTCCTGTGTTTAACTCCTCTTTGGATTTAACACAGCCTACATGTGACTGTTACATGGTCCATGATTACATTACATTACAGTACAAAATTATTCCTAAATGGTCCCCTTCAGTATATATGGAAATGAAACTGAAAGACTAACATCTGTGTGGGAGTTCAGCTACATCTAATTGCTTTGATAACATTAAAAAAAATGTTAGCATCAGGATAATTTCAGTATGGTATTACTTATGAAATTGCTTTCATTTTCAGGTTTGTACTTTACTTTAACAGTTTTGAAAATATGTAAACATGTGCAAAGTGGCCTGTAGATACACAGAGTTTTGGCGGTGGTTGTGTTTAAGTGTGAAAAGAATTCATATCATTTGAAATAAGTGGTTATTGAATGCATTTAGTGCCAAAGCAGTGATAAATGATCCACGGTTTAGGCTACATAGACTGCTGTTATGTTCACTGTGTGAAGAGTTTTGAGTGAAAGTGACATACAGTAAGTATTGAGAAATTGATCCAATAGTGATTGTAAAAAATATATATATAAAAAAGTGTGCTGCTGGTTTTGTAATGACAATTTATTTTCAGTTCACCACTTGAGGATTTTTTTGTAATGCAGTTTATTCAATCAATTCTGTAAATCAGAAATAAATTACAGTATTTGTACTGCAACGCATATATAAAGAAGACTTATGTCATGATACATTATTGTCACTTTGCAGTACATTAGAAGCCATAAATCTGTAGTTTTTCATAACTCCAATGGAGATTAGATGTGCAGATCCAATGGACCAATCACTAACCTAAGATCAGTGCGCCTTTTTTTGTTTTTCTCCTCTTCATCACTTTTTCTTTCTTGTGGAAGTTGATAACTCTGAAGGATCAGCAGATTAACCTCTGTGTGGTCTGTAATAAAGGCCGTGCTGTAATGTTTCACAACAGCAAGCATCGATTAAGTTGTGAATTAAAGAAAGGATGAACTTGCTGAAATACAAAGATGACATTATAATTTTTGTAGCATCATTGAAAGAAGCAGCACAGTGTCCATTCAAACCTGTTTCTGTGTGGTTTTGGGTGTTTGTGTAGCTGTAGTGATTTAGATATAGCAATGCCCTGATTACAACCATGAGCGTCACAGCTGCAGTTCTCTGATGAATCTTGACACAGGAAGAGGAAAACCAGTCCAGCAGCCTTCCTTCAATGAATATAAATCAGCAAGTTTCATCTCAGATGGTGATTCCTCCTTTTTTGAGTCAGTACTTGAAATACCTGTTCTATTTAGCAGTATACAGTGCTGATTCTGTACATTTTAAAATGGAATATACCTGCGTTGCAATTTAAAGCATAAAAGGTTTATGCAGAAATATGCCCTTTAAGAACAGGCACTTAAACTCTATTATTCAGTAAAATAAACAGTGTGCCAATTGAATGGAAAATAATAAGGAGGAAATAAAAAAGTATGTACACTGTATGTTAAGTATTGCAATTGTGGAATGTATTTTAACATGGTTTAAATGTTTATTAAAATGGCACTGTATTTACTTTGGGCATTCTCTTGTTCTGATCAAATAAAAACAATCAAATTTCCATCCTCAGCAGTTGTGAGTTCAAATATATTAAAGTGTATGATGGCTACATGAAAATGTACTGGATAACAGGAATGACTCACCTGTGATTTCCTCCTAGTGAGGTTATTGAGCTATTGCTGTTATAGGAGGTGGAGGTCCACTCAGTGGATGATGGAGGAACACACTGATTAGGCTCGGCTGGGTGCCTTGGCTTGTGTAATGTGGACAGATGAGAGTGGATGAACTCTGGGCATGTGGCCTGTTGTACCAATCACCTGCAGAGACGACCCATATGTTTCACTCGGCACAGCTCCTGCAAAACATGCCCACCGTTTGTTTAATGCAAACATGTACACAAAACCTCAAAGATAGTGGTTCCCTCAGCCGTCATAATCCTTTGTCACATGAATCAACAGCCTGGCCTTACCAGAGTAAACTGTCAGAATGTTCGTTACACAGATAATATATACATCAAACAGAGCTTCAACAAAGAAAAAAGAAGAAAAAAAACACACAATAATTGGTAGCTATTCTGACTTCATTACACAAGTTAATTAAAAATAATAGGTTACCATGAATGACAAATAATCAGATTGTAGATAGTAATTGCCATGAAATTAGACAGCAAATAGATACGTACTGAACTGGTTTCTCAGCTTTTTCTTTATTAAGATAATGAAGATTTGCTCCCTAAGGCCATTGAAAGAGCTGTACAGACAAACTCACTGAAATCTGCAATGAAAGCATGCCTTCTGGTCAAAGTAGTGTTTCAATTATCTCCATCTAGTGGTCATGTCGAAGACTTCTGATTTGGGGGCCTTTTAAAGGTCCCATGACATGGATTATTTTATTATTTTATAATGTTTCCTGGGGTGCCCTTATAACGTTAGTATGTTTTTAAGATTTAGAAATAAAAGGCATTTTTCCTTGCCTGATTTTAGCCTCTGATTTGAACACTCTGTTTGAAGGGGCGTGTCTGCTGTGAGACTGTGATTGGCTGACATGCTCGCATATTAAATAGCTAGCATTGCATGTGGAACTCTCTCGAAAACTTTTACTATTACAGCTATTATACGTTTTTACTATTACAGCTATCGAGATTAACGAATCGTGAGAAGTTTTTTAAGTATTTAGATCTATTCCCATCACATAAAAGGTTGCAGTGATGAGCATTGAGCAGATGACAGCCTGTTGATCGAGTGAATGAAGATCTTATCATTGCAATGCATTTGTGGATTATTTTTGAAAAACAGTTGGATATTGGGACCTTTATTGTAAGTGAAGCAAAGGCCCATATAGGCCCATAGGCCTATTAAGCATATTGTGACTGTGATCTCAGCAGCATAACTAATCTACCCAGATATTTGTATCTTTGAGAACATATGTGCACAAAAAGTCAATGGCAACACGAAAAGCAGCCGAGATGGAAGAAATAAAGGCATCCTTAAAGTTTATGGCAGATGAGATCAGCAAAGTAGCTACTCAACAACAAAGCATCCTGGCCCTCATGGAGGAGATACGTAACCTAAGAGAAATAGTAAATCTGAGAGACAAAAAGATTGATGAACTTGAACAAAGGATTGACGTATTGGAACAACAAACTTGGAGTAAAGATGTCATCATTACAGGACTAGAGACAAAGCATCGCAGCTATGCTAGAGCGGCAGCAGCTGGAGCAAATGAAGGTGAGGATGCTCCCCCAGATGAATTGCAGACATTGGAACAACAGGTTTTGCTGTACCTAAGCACCAAACATATCTCTCTGGATGATAGTAATATCTCTAGCTGCTATGCAATCCCAAACAAGAATCGTAAAGAGAAGCCATCCATAGTTGTACAGTTCGTTTCACAAAAGCACAAGATTGCGCTACTGCGACAGACCAGAAAATTAAAAGGCACCGGAGTCTACATAAACGAGCATTTAACAAAGAAAAACGCTGAAATAGCAAAATGGAGCCGTATACTCAGGAAGCAAGACAAAATACAAGCAACATGGACAAGGAATGGGAAGGTGTACATCCGACCAAATGGAGAAGATCAAAACAGGCCAACTATAATAAGAAAACTGCAAGAATTGGACAGCTACAAGTGATGGTCCACTTCAGCAGGTATGTGGAAAGCAAAGCTGAAATGCTTGGGCCAAATTGTAGAGAGATAGATAAATGTGTGCTATGTCATTGTAAATTGCAACAAAAGATGTGTACATGGCGGCACAAGGATCTGATGTGAACACTGTTACTCCTTATACAAAGGATAAAGGACCTTGTATTGTTATGGATGGACATGTGAAGAAATTGGGGAATTTAACTATAGATGATATGTCGGACCGGGATGAACTTAAGAGGTATGATTTTGATAATGAAATTGATCCGGATATGTATTATTATAGCAATCTTGACATAAATTGTAATTATTACACAGAACAAGAATTTAACGCGAGTGTGGAAATGTATGGTGCTCTGTCCGTCATACATTTCAATAGCAGAAGTCTATGCAAAAACTACTCCGCTATCAAAGAATTTCTTAAGTCCTTTAAAAAATTTACTATAATAGCTATATCAGAGACTTGGCTTGATGATCTCAAAGTGGGTGACGTGGGACTTGAGGGATATGAGTTGTATACCACCAATAGGAACAACAAAAAGGGCGGAGGAGTTGCTTTGTATATAGATCAATCATTAAGAAGTAAAATTGTAAAAAATGTTTCATATAGCATAGACAATGTTCTGGACTGTGTAACAGTGGAAATTGAAGTAGAACACTTCAGAAACATAATTATTAGCTGTGTGTATAGACCGCCAGGAACAAGTTTGTCAACATTTAATGAAACAATTGCAGATTTGCTTAATAACATGACCACTGACAAAGTACAAATTTTGTGTGGAGACTTTAACATTGATATACTTAATCAACGCATCTTCAAAGGTACTTCTGAGTTTATAAATATAATGTACAGCAATCATTTATGTCCACTCATAGACAAGCCAAGCAGAATTACAACAGAAACAGCAACACTAATAGACCATATTTTTACTAACAGATTTGAGGAAAAAGTGGTTGGGGGCTTATTTATTAGGGATGTTAGTGATCATTTGCCAGTGTTTGCAATATTTCCAAATTTTTTTACACGAAAAAAGAAATCCCAGACCATTAATACATTTATAAGAAGCTGTACGGCAAAAAATATTGAAGAATTCCAAAAGGAACTTAGTAATCAAAACTGGTGTGATGTTTATGCAGAAAGTGATGCAAATGTGGCATATGATACTTTCCTGTATAGATTTATTGAGCTGTATAATATCAATTGCCCCATGAAGATGATTCAAAACCAAGAAAATAAATCAGTAAAAAAGCCATGGATAACTAAAGGTATTGAAAATGCATGCAAAAAGAAGAATACACTATATGCGAAATTTGTAAAAAACAGGACTATTGAGTCAGAAGAAAAATACAAAAAATATAAAAATAAATTGGTAAGTATTATCCGAAATAGTAAAAAGCAATATTTTTACACCCTCTTAGAACAACAAAAGCAAAATATGCAAGGAACTTGGAAAGTACTAAATAAAATGATTAAAAAAACAAATAACAAACGAGAGTGTCCAAGTTATTTCATAAATGACAATGAAGTCCCTATTAGAAATCCAAAGGAGATAGTAAATGAATTCAATGATTATTTTGTTAATGTTGGTCTCAATCTGGCAAAAGGAATTACTGATTCAAAAAGTAAAAACATAAAGAGTTGTGAATATATTAGTAGGAACTCTTTATCCATGTATGTGTCTGACATTACCAAAAATGAAATACTGGAGATTGTGAATGGTTTTAAAAATAAAAGGTCAACCGATTGGACAGATATTGATATGAAATTAGTTAAAAGTATAATTCATTTAATATTAGAACCCTTGACTTATATCTTCAATTTGTCCTTTAATTCTGGCGTGTTTCCAGATCAGATGAAAATTGCAAAAATTATTCCAATTTATAAGAGTGGTGATATTCATGTCTACTCAAATTACAGACCAATTTCATTATTATCCCAATTTTCAAAAATACTGGAAAAACTTTTTCTGAAGAGGCTTGATAGTTTTATAGAAAAATGCATGATATTAAGTGACGATCAATATGGATTTAGAAGTGGTCGATCGACTTCAATGGCAGTTATTAAATTAGTTGATTATATAGCATCTGCATTAGACAAAAAGCATTTTACTTTGGGTGTTTTTGTCGACCTCAAAAAAGCCTTCGATACCATAGATCATAAATTGTTAATGAATAAATTAGAGCAGTATGGTTTTAGAGGCCGTGCTTACTCATGGTTAGAAAGTTATCTTGACAATAGATACCAGTATGTACATTTTAATGATCATCAATCAGAAATGCGTAAAGTAACTTGTGGGGTGCCCCAGGGTTCTTTGATTGGTCCTAAGTTGTTTATTTTATATATTAATGACATCTGTAAGGTATCCGATTTGATCAGTTGTGTTCTATTCGCAGATGACACAACACTGTATGTATCTGGGGATAATCTTCACCATCTAATTACTGATGTGACTAGAGAACTATCCAGAATCAAGCAATGGTTTGACCGAAATAAATTATCCTTTAATTTAAGCAAAACCAAATATATTATATTCAGTAATCAACAATTTAAAACCAGCATGAGCTTAAAGATTGATGATGTGGTACTAGAAAGGGTGAATGAAAACAAATTTCTTGGAATAATATTAGACCATAAATTATCCTGGAAACCACACATCGCTCATGTTCAATTGAAACTGTCCAAAACAATAGCTATATTACATAAAACCAAGTATTTTCTAAATACGCCCTCTCTGTATATTCTGTATTGTTCTCTTATTGTTCCATACTTTTCCTACTGTGTTGAAATATGGGGGCATGCTTACTCCTCAAATACAAAACCTATTTTTATTTTACAAAAAAAAGCCATAAGGATAGTCAATCATTCACCGTATAATGAACCGACAAACTCAATATTCTCCAAATTTAAAGCAATAAAATTTCCTGATCTAGTCAGTCTGAATACTCTAGTCTTTATGTTCAAAGTTAATAGGAAAATATTGCCTGAAAATATATTATGTTTGTTTGAAAATAGGGAACAGAAATATAACTTAAGAGGAGAGAACATGTTTAAAAAACAAATGGTCAGAACAAACTTTAAAATGAACACCATTTCGGTAAAAGGGGTCGACTTGTGGAATGGTCTCACCGATGATCTTAAGAGGAGCAATTCCATTCATTATTTTAAAAAACAGTTTAAAACCTTAATTCTTGATAAATATACGGATGCGTAAGAAAAATTGTCTAATATAAGTTTATGTATAATTGTTGTGCATAAATTGAAACAACACAGGCAATGAATATGTTTATATGTATGTATATATTTATATATATACATGTATATATTTATGTGTGTATGTATGTATGTATTATACATGTATATTGCTTATGTTTAAATTTTGATGGGTAGATGTTGTTTTGTAAATAGGGTAGGCGTAATAAGCCATGGCTTCAGCCTACACCTTTTCGGTTACCATCCTTGTTTGTTTGTAATGAATTTTCGGTACATATTTTTTGTCCTATGTTTTAGTAACCGAATAAACCTTCATTCATTCAATGCAGTTTCTGTACTCTCTCATTAATGCTTTCACCAATGCAAACATGAGGAAAGTACAGTAAGAGCTTCTTGTGCAGTGTAACAGCGTCATTGATTTCATAACGAGTTTTGGCAAGAGTCCAGATAAACTTGCGCTGTGTGATTGACAGCTTGGGCGATTGGAAAGGGATTGTTCTTTGATCGCTTTCTGTATATATATTAATCACAGTTTAAGTAAGATTATTTTCATCCTACTAAGAGAAACGATGTGAAGTTATTTTGATATTTTAGTCACTGGCTTGATTTACTGATGCATAAACAGTATTGAATGATTTTGAGAGAAAGATTATCTGTCTGAACTTGAACAATTCCACATCAGAAATTCACATGGTTCTTCAGAGGCTCTGATGAAGGAACTAAAAAAATACTTTTGTGTTCATTTGTACATCCAAACACTGAGCAACCGCCATGCTTCGCTCGTTTGCAAGCCATGATGTCTCTCCAGGAAAAACCAATATCACACTCGCATAGCTCATTTTCTTCTCATGGGCGGGCCAAATTGTCTTTGTTTGCGGGCAAAGCAGAGAAAGGGGAGGTAACCTTTCCCCTTACGACGACATAAGGGGAAGATTCCGGATTCGCCCGTCTGAGCTTTAATTTTCTCAAAAATACCCAGGGCTTGGTTTACACCTATCAAAATGTCTAGCCACTGGGGGACCATAGGCAGGCTAGGGGAACTCATATTAATGTTAAAAACCTCATAAAGTGAAATTTTCATGTCATGGGACCTATAATGACGGTGTTCATAAGTGGTTTACAAACAAGACAGTGACAAGAATAGAGAGTGACTGCATTTTTATTTTTAAACTTTCTACATCATCCTTTCATATATATGTATGTATGAATAATCATGGTTGTTTCCTGTCTAAAGATCATTATATAAATAAAACCAGACATTATCTGCTGTATTTCCACTTTATTGCCAGAAGCAAGCTGTTCTGGTAAACAGTACACTTTACACACAAAAATAGTCTATTTATTTAAAAAGGTAATCAACACCCATTAGCGCAGCAGCTATGAAGGACGGATGGATATTGTGCTATATATTTGTGATCTTCAGTGCTGCATGAAGCCTTCTTGGCCACGTCGCAGCAACCTCATTCAGCTTGTTAAATCTGAAAAGTCTGACGTTGCCCTCAGGCCATTTGTTTCCGGGAAATATACAGGCCGCACACTCATAGACACAGTTCAAAACATTACTTCCTCTGACACAGTCGTCACTAAGATTGTTCTGTTTTGTCGATCGTCTGACCTTGACTGAAACAGCGAGTTTTTAAGACATGGATACAAAGATGCAAACACAACAGCATTTACACAACACTGCTAGAGGTATCAATGACGATTGCTTTTTATTTAGACATGGGAAGCTCAAGAACTGTTCTTGATATGTTTCTGGCTATTGCTTTCATGATATGGAGATTCAGTTTTGTGCTCATGGCTAGCTAGAAATAAATGATCAACATGATCAAAGAATCTGCATTAAAAAGCCCTACACAAGAAAACTTAAATAGTAAGGCCAGCTATGATATGAAAATAGACATTACAACCCGAGACATACTATTTTCTAACCATTTTTTTTTTCATTCCACATTTTATAACTTGATGAAATATAAATCAGCTGTGTTAACATACTCTGATAGAAGAAACCACAAGACAAGTATAACACTACTCATATAAACAGCAGTTTAGTACACTGGTATGCAACATAAAATTATATGTTTGTTATTAATTCATTTCCATGGACAGACAGCAAGCTCATAAATAGATACAGCTGCTTTGCTAGATCTAGTGATCTTACAATGGAAGTCCATGGCGAATATAATTGCATGTTTGTATGCAGATATTAACCAAGTTATTTTCCACTGAACACTCCTCATAAATTTAAAGAGTTGTTTCTGTTTCTTGTTTAGTAGGGCAGAAGGTTCATTACTGATGTCTGATGGATAGTCTGTCTCCCAAGTGTTCCTGTCCCTGGGATAGCTGACAACAAATGACATAAATCATGGACAAATTGACTTCTTCCTACTTTAGATGATTAAATCGCTCCACCTTTCTCCAAAGTGGCTGGGGTAAACTTATATTGCTTTGGTATGACTATATGCCAAGCTAGATGGGAGTAACTTTTTTTGTTTTACTGTCCTTATGGGGATGAACTGTCTGAAAATATCCCCACAAGGATGACTATGCAAGACGTGTTAGCCTAGGCAGTTTCAGAAAGAACAGCCATCACCGTGTCGGCCTGCTTAGCCAGCTTTGTGCTGGTGTGAGTGGACAGTTTGGACAGGGTATCCCTCAGGTTTAGAGATGTTATCTGCTCCCTTAACATGCCTGTAAGAGAGAAAGAGAAGGCAAATGATGAGAAGAGGTAAACAGAAAGATATAGTTTAGTTCAAAACAAGGGCTTTCTATATTGTATATGCCTGTTGTTATCCCAATGAAAACATCAGTTAGGTAGACACATAAGTAACTAAGAGTAATGAGAGATAACAAGGTATCTTGGAAGGACCATATAGACAGTATATGTAAAAAGACAATGTGGAGAATATATGTGGAGCCGTCTCAGGTCTTTTGGAGCGAGAAAACAGATTATTTTATTATTTTATTATGTCTGTGATTATGAGTGTCTTACAGTATTGTAATTCCATATGGTATCGGGTATCAGCCCGTCTGTTAGTTTAAAAACAAAGCTGTTGAATCAATTAAAACTTTGCAGGTCACCCTTTCGAAAAAGTATATGAATTATCCTATTATAAGAACTTCTTAAGGCTGGCCAGTGTTGCCAAGTCTGCGGTTTTCCTGTGGAATTGGGCTACTTTTAAGTTGTTGCTGTGTGTAACATTTTTCTGTGGGTTGATTTCCATCCCCATATATACAAATTCAGTGGCGAATTCATCCGCCTGATGGAGAAAATCGCATTTGGGTTATTTTTGGGCAACTTTTGATTGGCCATTTGGCTACTTTTATTGCACAGACCTGGCAATCCTGAGGTTAGCTAATAATATTGTCTTGGAACAAAATCACGTACTGCATAATGAATTTGTATTCTTACCATCTATCGGCAGTATACGTTGCTGAGATATTATCAAGTAAGACTAAAGCATTCTTTTGTACATCAATCTGTATTGAAACTGAATAAGGTACATAAGAAATCAAATTACACTAATTGTAACTCTTTGTCTCCTATGTGTCTCATTAGCCGCTTTCCGACCAAGTAGTTACAGGAACTTAGTTCTAGGAACTGTCCACTTCTAAACAGTTCTAAGAACTACTCTCCCCCAAACTCGGTTTTGCTGTTTGCGTTCGCACTGGCCAAGTGGCCATAGGAACTGGTAGGAGGGGTAAGGGAGTGACGCAAGCACGGTGACTTTTATTTTGACGGCGCGACGGACCGTTATTTTAGCGGCGCTGAGAACGCCAGAGCAAACAATGCTCGCATTCTCTGTGTTTATTAGTTAGCGATCTGTCTAACAGTACTGTTTAATATGTTATTAGATAGAACTGTTATAGAAAGTAGACAGTATATGAAAAAAGGTTATTAGCCTATGCCGTGTGGTTGATGTCCAGTGTTGCTAGCTGGGCAGATAAACAATCATGTTTGGCTTGGTCCCCTCAAAGTTGCGTTGGATTTTCTCTTCAGCATAAAGGTTTAGAGACCCATCTATCACTGGTTTCCATGTTTGTATAGTTAGTTTCTGGAGTAAATATATAGGCTATAATCTGTGTGTTTACATATAACGTTAGCTGTTTTAAAAATGGCGGGTGCTGGTGTTCCGCGTGCGTTCGGTCAATCAGCGTACACTAACGTCACGGGTAGTTCCTATAGTGCTGGTTTAGACCCTACTCTGAAGTAGGACCTAAATTAGTTCCTCCAAATGGAGTTCCTAGAACTAAAATCGTTCCTAGTTCCTGCGGTGCGAACACGCCGACATCCGGGTACTTTAGCCAATAGTTCTAGGAACTGTGAAAAGGTTCCTCCGGTCGGAAAGCGGCTTTTGTCATGTTGTTTCAATGAGATTGTATTGTTGATTGTACTGTATTGTATTGTTGACTGGTGATTGTCAGGGTTTGGGGATTTATGGGTAATGATTGTGAATGAGTATATTGTCATGCAAGAAAAATTTCCATCCATCCATCAATATTTGCCCTTTCCATAGTGTGTTCATTTGCGGTACTGACTGGAGTTGGCTAGGCTGCAAATGAGGCCTAAAGCACTGAATTTGACCTCCACAGCCACAATAGGGTCATCTAGCATCTTCTGCAAGGTGGGAAGGAGATCTGCATCCAGAAATGGTTCTTGGACTGCCTCTGCACAGAAGAGAAAGTGGCACGCATATACCAAGATTAGAGATGGGATGTATGAGCAGGAGTAACGCATTACAAAAGTAATGCCATTACAGTAATAAATAACTTTTTGCTGAAACGCAGTAATATAACACATTACTAATAACATTTTGATAATATAATACCGTTTACAATCTCAGTAACGTACGTTACAACAACACATTTTTACCCAAAATTAAGTGGTGTTATTTTATTTTTGTACGAATTTACCAACACTGCGAGACATTCCAGCACTAGAGAAAAAATTTAATTCGATGGTTGAGATGACTGCAGAGACAGATTCTACATTTGTGAGATGGACATACTCCCATTATTTTTAGTTAGTCAGAGAAAAGAACAAGAACATAATAGTCAAGTGCAATATATACGCGACACCAATGGAACTCTCTACATCGAGAAAGTAACTTGAAGAAACAACTGGACCAGTACCACGCTAACACTAAACAATTCAGAGACTGTAAAATTGTAATGTAACTAATTACTTTCAAATGATAGTAACTAGTGTATATATATATATAAAATGTATTACATTTTGGAAGTAACTTTCCCAGCACCATGTATGAGGGCACTACATAATTAAAAGAGTTCAGTGACCAACATACAAGCACAAAGGCCAATTCACACTGCACAGACAGATACCGACCAACGTAGACAATGGCAATGATTACAGTACATCACTTCTCAAACATCCCACAACCCGATCAAAGGCAATTCAACATATTCAATTGGCAAAAACAAGTGGAGATCAAAGCCAACAGACACCAAAAGGGGTAACACACTTTATCAGGTTTTGTCGGATCATGTTGCACAATGTTGTTATGTTGCAGTCTGTCGGTGCAGAGTGAAATGGCCTAAAGACTGGCAAGACCTGTTCACACATTAGGTTGATAACTATAAAGATAAAGATAAAGTTTTAAAAATCATTCTAAATTTAAAAGAATAGCAAAGCCCAAACCACAACTATAATGATATCACTGGACTCTGTGTCACATTTTTTAGAACGATTTTTATATTTCAGTATAAGTGTGGATGGTTGGACACTTAATGCACTCAACTGTCGCAAAGCTTTCCTTTAGTAGTGGAGGGAGAAGGGCTATTAGACACAAACAACCTCTTAAAATTGATACACTAGTATGAATAGTGCATAGTATAAAGTGTATATTGTATAATATGTCTTATGGGACACAACCATAGTCTCACCAATGTCTATTGCAGAGGCAATGGCCAAAGCAACTAAAGCCTCATTCTGCATGATGACGTGCTCACTGGTTGCCATCGAGATGAGATGTTGGACTCCATCTGCTTTAATGACAGTTTGGATGACTTCCTTTAAAGACAAGAGAGGGTTATATTTTAGACAGCCATAATGACAGCAGTTACACATATTGTGTGTGTCTAAAACTCACGGGGTTTCGGCTGTGTCTTATGAGAGCTGCTAAAAGGCGATTGGCCTCGCCTCTGACACCGGCGTGATCTTTAGCCTCGCACCACTCCATGACTCGTGCTAGCAAATCTGTATCCTTCCCTAAAACTGAAGCTGCTTCTTCTACGAGACAGGGGGAAAAAAAAGTACAGTAGAAATGAAGAGAGAAAACATTTAATGAGACATTTGACTGTCATTTGACTGTTGATACATTTAATGAGACATTACAAATGTCAAAGAGATACTGTGGCAGCACTTTAAGGTTTGTTTACCTCTGTATTTAGTTACTCAGTTCACTTTTGTCAAGGGAAATAATCACTGGAGTGCAGACAATAATTTAGTGCGTCAAAGCCCTTGCAGGCCTATTGTCTGCATACTGAGGTGTCTAAGGGCTCCCTCTAAAATAACACACTTTACTGAAGGGCTGCAAATTACAGCCTCTATGTTCCCTACATTTGAACAACAGTATAAAGCTTTAAGGAGAAATGTTAATTCATCAGCCATTATAGTCATTTGGCAGGTAATTGTATAGTTTAACAAATCTATTGTCTAAAAATTACAACCTGTCTATCGTCATGTCCTCCTTTTCAACGGCCAAATTAATGTACTTTTTTACTACCACCAGGACTGTCGCACTTATTCAGTTTTTTCATTGCATGCATTTAAGAGTCATTTTAAAATGACTTTTTAAATTTAAAGAGTAAAAAGTGACATTGCATTCAATATATTTTATCAGTTCATGCATTACAAGGGAATCAAACCCATGACTTTGGCGATGCTAGCACCCCAACTAACAGGGAACGTTCTCAGAACTTTGTCTAAAGTTCTGGCAAGGTTCTCTCAGTGTTTTGAACAAACATTATTCCAGTAATGTTAACAGAACGTTTGTTCAAAAAGATATGGTCTTTAAAGGGATACTTCACCGATTAGCATTAAGCTTTGTATCAGTAGAAAACCCGGTAGTATTTTCGAATGACCGTGCTTCCCTCCCTCATGTCCCACTGAGACGAGAGATGTCTGTATTGTGTGTCTGGAAAAAAACCTCTGATGACGCAAAATGACGATTTTTGCGTCATCTGAGGCTTTTTTGGCCATAGGCTAAAAACTACAGCCAGTAGTAGGAGCTAGTTCCACATGTTTTCAACCCGCCCATAGGGGGATCTCACGATAAAACGGCATCTTTTCAGTTTCGAGTCAACTAGTAGTCTAGTTGTATAATTTCTTTGCGATACTGCCCTCTGTAACCGGTAGGCGTGGCTTGGGAGTGGCATCGTAGGGCAGCAAAGCAAGTGCATTCTGGGAGTTGTTGTCTTTCATCCACATTAGCCCAAAAAAAAAAATCTGGCTTTTCTCAGTCTAGAAGGCACCAACTTCTAAACTAATTTCACATTTCTACTACATAAATGACCCAATTTAAAAACACATTCATCTTTCCAGCGGTGAAATATCCCTTTAATAATGTTCTTAAAATATTATTTTTCTTGACCCGTTACCTTGGCCGTCCACCATCATGCGCAAAGTGCCCAGCAGTTTGAACTGGACTGGGGGCATGTCAGAGCGCAGAAGGGTCCTGATCCTTTCCGTGACTCCATCCTCCAACATACGCACCTTATTGGAGGCTACATCAGTGAAATAGAGAGAGTAAGACAACAGAGCAAAGCTGAAACTAAGAATGATTGTGGTAGCTGGTTATGGCAAGACATACTTCCCCAGTTGATTAATCACTGAACATTATGCTTTTGTATTACAAGTTTATTACAAAACTTTGTTTAAATATGTAAATAAGCATTAAATAAAGCCAGGTTCAATTAGTTCATTAGTTAAAGGGTTTTGGATATCTTTATTCAGAAAATACTGTAAACAGCCTGAAAAAAGAAGGCAGTTTGATGATATTGAAATATATGGAAAAGAAGAGAACTGAAGAACCTGGAATGGCGAGATTTCTAAGTGCACTGAGGCCAGCGTGCTGCACAGATACATCTCCCTCTGCTACATGTTGCTCCAACAGGTCCAGAATATGAGGAACAACTCCTAATTCCAACATCTTCACACAGTTGCTGTCTAAGAGCAAAAAAAGAGGAAACTTTTCTTATAAATCTGATATACTTGAGAAAGTTGGAGTGATTCAGACAAAACCTTCTCTAAAAAAAAAACGATATTCATCTCCTCACCATTTCTGGCAAAGTTAGCAATGGCCAGAGCTCCTGACAACTGCAGCTCAGTGTTTGATGACTGCAGCCAGGAGAGAACATCCTGATACACCATCCCTGTCCCTTCCCCGAAACACTTCTGCATTGATTCATCTGTAATGGAAGGCAGATGCTAGAAAAGGCCTACATTAAATAAAGGATGCTGAATCTCTCATCCATCCATTTTGGCTAATAAAGCAAGCACTATAAAATAAAACCGAACAGTACCCTTCTTGCAAATTTATTGACATATTCATGAGACTCTGTTACTGGTGTTGTGTAACTAATGTCTACAAGTGGATTAAAACTAAAATGTGAAGAGATATGAAGTTAGTGGTGGTAAGTACTATCTATATACTATTATAGTTTTTTATTAATATTTTGAATGAGCTTTTATTTTTAGATTTTCATTTTTGGTTTCATTTTAATTTTGGTAATGTTGTTTTAACATTTCTAATGTTATAGTTTTTAGTTCAGCTTTATTCCAACAAACTAAATTTTAACAGTTTTAGTTTATGATAATAACAACCCAAGTGGTGAAGTAATGGAGAGCCATACCTCCCAATAGAAGCGACACTATGAGGTTGGAAGCCACTTTGATGCTGCAGAGGTCATGTGTGTCAGAGCCACCCTGAAGAGTTCGAATCATTTCAGAGAGAGCCTCGGGCACGCCTGCTTCCACAAACTGCAGCTTCAGAGCATCTAAGAGACATGAACATGTGGTCACACAGGGATTTGCAAGGACACGCACAAGTACATTTTCAGTTCATTACTAGACACAGTGACTGAGGTACAAGATCATATTTCAACCAAAGTACTCAATACAAATTAATGTTTTGTACAATCCAGGCTCATGTATGGACCTGGTTTAAATATTCGTCTCACCACTCTCTCCCAGTGACCCAAGAACCTCTAGTATGAGATGCCGGCGTTCAGCATCCGGTGCCCGCTTCAACTGATATGTCAAAACCTCCGCAACACCCACTTCTGCCAGAGCCTCTCGTGCAGCATCTGAACACAGTGGCATACCTCAGAATGAATCACTAGATCTTGTATAGATACAAGAGATATTATGAGAAAAAATACCAGAATATTTATGTAAATAAGAGAATGGGAATGGCTATAAAAACAGTGTTATGGATGCACGATATATTGGTAGCATATTGGCATGCTCATTTTCCCTATTTTTACTTTTAAATGAACTTTGCCCTCATCTAATAACACCTACTTAAAGTTAATCTTAAGTTAATATTAATAAAGTTAATAAATATAAATAAATGCAATAACACTTTAGGACATCTTAAAATGAATATCCATGTTTCATACGGTATATTTTTATGTTGTGATGCTTAAATTCACTTGTATTTTAGTTTTTTAAAGATTTAGTTTTAGTTTTATTCAAACAAAATAATATAGAATGTAAACATCGTTCATTTATCGGTTATGCAAAAATAAAATATAGATCATATAAAAATGATAAATAATTATAATAATAATAACATTAAAATTAGAAATAATTACATAAATAAATAATATAATGTAAAAAAAAATGATAGCCCGGAATATCAACACTGATCATATATCGGTTAAATAAATAAATACATTAATAAATAAATCACCCAGAATTTTAGGCCATGTAGTCTAATGGTTATGGGAAGAAAGAAAAAATCAGTATTGCCAGATTTAAAAAAACAGTGTATCCCTACCAAGTGTTACAATGTCCAGTCAGCCAGTGTTTTCATTATATATGATTTTAGTGCTTTCCTGCTCTCTATTTTTGTCTTACCCACATCAGCAAGGTTGCAGAGTGCCAGCAGGCAGACATTTACCAGCGGGTCATTCTCAGGATACTGCTGCATTATGGCCACCAGCCTAGGGATTACTCCATTCTCCACCAGCTGCATCTGCTGAGCAGCTGAGAGAGAGAGACATGGGGCGGATGGGTGAGTGGGCGCACAGGGACAGACAGCCAAGAGAGGGATGGGCATTGAGAGCTATAGAAGATGTGAGAATAATCATGGAGAGAAGAGCACAGAGAATGAATGGTGGTTTATTTTATTATGAATGTGCGTAATGAAAGCTCTGCATGAACAGGTTGCCGCAAACCAAGCCTCAACAAAACAAGAGCAGAATATACATTATACCTAAAGCATCTTTTTAGCTAGCTACTTTTTGACTAATCACAAACTGCATAAACAACCTAAGGAACAGCAAGCAGCCTTTAGAATATGAAATTCAATATAGAACTGGACAGAAGTGCAGAGAAAGCACAAAGGCAGAGAAAACTAGGCCAGGAGATGTTGACAAAACAGAAAGTCAATCCAAGGACTTAGAAAGGATCAAAGAATCACTCCACACTACACGTCTTAATACCAGACGCAGATCGCCGAGCCATAATATCAGGAGAACTACCGGTGAAACTCCAAATGAAACTATGTGGTAAGAAAACTGTGTTAGAACCGAAGCGAAGAAGCTGAATGGAACTGTGGGACCAAATCGGAGACACATCAAGTCAAGGAGCTTTTCTGTCACTCCGAGCACACCGAACACCACGAATGCTCAAGCAGCCCTACCCTCAAACAATCAAACATTAATTCAGAGACATCCAGGAACAGTTTTACTCACCATTTTCAAAGCAGATCCGTCCAATTGCACGGCCCGTGTGCAGCAGCTGGTCCTGGTCTGTGCTTTTCAGTAAAGGGACTAATACGGTCACCAGACCTGCTTCAATACAGCGCTCTCTCACAGCGGCTAACACACACAAATGCACAAACGTCATGGTTTACATAATGTTGGAAATCTCACATTGCTTTCTATTGAACCTCTTATTCTATAAAGCTTAATATAATTACCCGAGTTGGAAATTATTTCCCTAATCTTACCCATTACAAACACCTTTTGGCATTAAAAAGAAAGGTTCTAAAAGTTTTTTTTGTTTTGTTTTTTTGGTGCCAAAGAACCATTTTGGCATTTCAGTGAACAGTTCTTAGAAGAACCTTTCTTTTTTTCTTAGTGAAGAACAATTTGAAGAACATTTTTCCACTATAAAGAATGTTTTGTCCAATATAAAGGTTCCGTGGATGTTAAAGGTTATTCATGGAAACATTGATGTTAATAAAGAATTTTTATTTTTAAGAGTGTGCATGTGAAAACAGACATTATTTAGTCCATCTATTGAGCTGTTTATATACGTTTTATTGTCATTGCGGGGACATTTGGTTCATACATGGATGGACAAATACGAGGTTTTATCTACAGGAACCATGTGAACTCAAATGCTTATAATGACAGTAATTGATATTTGATAAGTAAATGATATTTGTAACTTTTTTGTAATAAAATGACAGACTTCTCTATCTTGCTAATGCTAATTTCATAGCTAGCATTTTATGTACCTTAAATACAAACTCGTTACATAATTTGACAAAATTGTGGCTTTGTGAGAAATAACACACAATAAAAATATTTAGTTCACAGTGCATTAAAGGTAAAAATATTCACCTTCATTTCTTTTTGTTTCCTTCACATATAACATTAACATTTACATTTATTCATCTAGCAAACACTTTTATCCAAGCTCCTTACAAATGAGGAACATAAGTAATCCATCACAGAGTCAACAATATTCATAGTATATTTCAACTTAAGTTATTCACTGACTTCACATTTACAAACATATTAAGGTCAAAAAGGTTCATTGTGGTGTAAATGACATCACAACTGAGAAACAAAAATATGTCCCTAATTGATATGAATCATTTCACACAATGAATATTGAAATGGTTTATGTTTATTTCACACTTTGTTTAGATTATCATAGGTTTTAATGTAATAAATTATATTTTAATGACAGATGTCAGTTTTATAATGACTCTGGGACAAAAGTAAAACCTATAATAAAATTGGTAATACTTTACAATAAGATATCATTAGTAAATATTTGTTATTACTTTGTTATAGTTAACTAACTATAAGCAATAAATTTGTACAGCTTTTATTAATCTTTGTTAATGTTAGTTAATAAAAAATCCAAATGTTCATTGTTTGTTTATATTAGTGCATTAATGTTAACAGATACAACTTTCGATTTTAATAATGTATTAGTAAATGTAGAAATTAACATTAACTGAGATTAATAAATGCAATAGAAGTAGTGTTTATCGTTAGTTCATGTTACCTAATGTAGCCAAATAACGTTATCAAAGAAACCTTATTTTAAAGTGTTACCATAAATAAAAGGCATTTGAAAAGTATTAATAAATGAAGGATAAAAAGTTGATGCAACACCCATGTAAGTAACAGACTCTAATATAAATCTCATTTACCTTCTCTGGCCATCTCTGCCACCAGTAAGGTGACCTGAGAGGTGAGGGGACTCTTCTTTCTCAGGACTTGAGCCAGAATGGGCAGAACACCACTGGACACTATTTTCTCTGCTGTTCCTTTTTCTGGGGATAGAATAGATTTGATTATTTTCTTTGCATGTTTGTAATATCTATATTATGTCTAATACACACACACATACATATGTTAGTGGGGTATATATAAATAGGGAGCGAAATGTGTGTTTATTTGGGTCATATACTTTTTCCATTTTTGTAGATTGGATATTGTCAGGGTTTATCTGTGTTTGGTTTGTTTTGCACGCGTTTAGTTCAGTTTCCTGTGTTTCTGTTAGTTACCTTGGTTATTCATTGTTTAATCATCTTCTGCACATGATGTTCATTTGGTTAATTAGTTTGGTCTGTGTATTTTAGCCCTGTATTTCTTTCTGTTCATTGTTAGTTCTCATGGTGTGTATAGCGGTTGTTTTGTTCCATAGTGTTCTTAGTGTGTTGAGTTCTGTTTAATAAATACAATACTGCTGCAAATAGATCCTTTCTCACCTTTATTGCAACCAAACATGACAGATATCCCCATTGAATAAAACCAACTGAATATTTTAACAAAGCTTCCCTACTTTTTTACTGATGTCAAATCAATTTAAAACCACTCTTTTTTCTTGATTGCTCATCCTGTTGCTTCACTTTTTCTTTTATCTCCTCCCTCAGGTTTTGTTCTGTGCACTCCAGAGATGCTCTGACAGCAAGGCTGAGTAATCCGTTCAAATTCACAGTAGTTGACAAGGATCTGCCCCGGAGACAGAGATGCTAACAGTAGAAAACCTGTCATTAAAGCATGTTCTCCTCAAAAAATATATATACACAAGGGCCACGGTGGCAGGTCAAGCTGTCAGAGGAAGCCTAGCTGCTATGGTAACATCTACTTTGTGTTCTTTTGCGGAGGCTGTTTTTCCATTTTTCCATTTTAGCATTTGCGATCCGAAAGCACAAGGAATGTGCCAAGAAGGGCCAGCTGGTGCAAACTAATTTGTGAGAATGAGAAGATGATGCGGAGTGAAGTGGAGAAAAGAAGAGAAAGATTAATGAGATTAACCCTTTCTCTCCTTCGCCTTCCCTCTCTCCCTCTCTCAAATGTAAATGCGGATTACTTGTCTCCTACTTGTGCCCCAAATCTGCTAGCAGGAAGATAAGCTGACCCTCTGCTGCCCCCTACATTGGATTGTCTTCCCACACACTCACACACACACGCGCACACACACACATACTACTTCAAGGAGGCAGAGGCAAATAGCAGCTCACAGCAGGATGAGTATGTAATGAGTGTGACGCTAAATGATGCCCTCACTCAGTAGGGCATCTGGCAAAAACACACATCACTTTCACATGTGATCATGGCTTTTTAGTCTCTTGTATGGATCATGTCACCAGGATTGGATGTTGCAATAGATATGCATACAGATATGGATGAAAAGACGGATTTATGGATTGATGGGCTGACAGATACACAGAGATTTATAAATAGTAGTTAATGAGCACATTGGTGTAAACTCACTCTTCTCTAATAGGAGGGTAAGCAGAACATCCAGATGAGGTTTCAGCTCCTCCTCCACCAGCTCTGTGCTCACAGTGATGGCTTTCAGGGCCTCGCTGAGAGATTCTGAAACACAATCATGAGTGTCACCACACCACGATCCCTACCGCACAACATTTCAAAATAACAAGCAGATTTAAGTGTCTCTGAGACATTTTTCATGATGATTCATAACCTTCTCAGTTATATAGATATGGTTTATCCATGCATTCGGTGAATTTCCCATGTACATTATCATAAAAAATTACAATGAAGTAAACTAAATGTCTGTATAATGATATTAGGAATTTTTATGTAATTGGTTATTTATTTGTGCATGCACACATGCTTCATTTAAATTACCTTTAATGTTCACTTAAAAACACTAATAATTTAATAACACTGTTTACATTAACTTGTAATAATAATAAACTGTATCATCAAAATTAAATGTAATTTTAGCTAAATTAATTATTTAGCATAATACATATTACATTTTCAAACTGTACATCAAATGTTTACAAAATGATGTGCATGGATAGGTTATTTAAATAAAATACACAGCAATGAATGAAGATGCCTGTGGACAAACATGTCAGTGTGATTTAATTTCAATCTGCTGTGACATTCTTCACACCATGAACATTTGTACATGTATGTGCGCCTACTAATACATTAAAAGTCGAACACTATTTGCATTTGCACACTTTGATGACCACAGGAAGCAAACTGGGCCAGAAAGAGAGAAACAGAGACGATTCTCTCCTGTAAGTAATCACCCTGATAATCCCTGGTAAGCAGAGTGGAAATAGACACAGAGGAGGTCTATCATACCTTTCCCTTCCCCAAACTCCCTGTGATCCATTCATAGACACAATAGATATGTTCTGCGATTTCAGCCCTCTCCATTATAGGTGTAAAGGGCATGGGTGGAAAGCATGGTGGAAAGCAGCAGTGCGTATGAGAGCTGGGCGGGGTTGAGGATACCCTGGGGCTCTCATTAACTCTGGGTGTCTGGCTCCCAGCATGCCCTTATTTTAACACCCACACGCCGAGGATACACCTCTCAAACAATGGGGTTCGGCTCACCTGGAGGGTTAATCACAATTCGACTTCTCCGAACCTAAGAAAGTGTGACCTTTAGAGGCAGAAAGTGTGTGTGTTCAAAGTTAAACCTCATATTGTGGTTAAAAAACTTGCAGAATAACCAAAATAGGATTTACAGAGAAGAGATCTGAATCACTCACCTATGTCTGCCATGACCACGGGTCCTCTGAATCTCTCTCTGAGCCTCCGTGCGTGTCTCGGCGGCGTGTGGTAAGAGACAGCCCTCCTCAAGGCAGGATGGAAGGCTCCAGCCCTGAGAATGCCTGAAGTCAGTAAAGCAGCCTAGACTCTCCTCTGCTCGGATCCTCACCCTTCCCGTTTGTGCTGATCACACATGCGTATTCCTTCGGTCCCTCGCTGTCATTCGCTCCCTCACTTTCACTCGGTGCCTCTCAGTGACGCTGCATCCAGTTTGGCTAATTCACATGCCCTATTATTTCAGTGTGTGTGTCTCTCTCGCCGATGCAATCCTCCCCGCCCCGGTCCTCGGCTCTCTGGCAGTATTCTTGCTGCCTCTCCCTCCCTCCCTCCTCATAATACACTCTAAATCCTAAAGCTGCTCAAAGCTCATCAGTTGACAATTAGCCCGAGGAAGACGCTGAGGCTAACACACAATTCGCATTGCACTGCAGTTCTACCACTCCATTTTTGGGTATTATTGCAGAGCAAACGTGAAATTTGAACACTGGGATCTGTGGCCCAGGGGTCTGGCAGCTATTTATCAAGATTAGTAGAGCTGTCTCAGTGGGGGAGACTCATTTAAAGGGACAGTTCTCACAAAAAAAAGAATTTCCCTGGTCACTAAGCAAAATGTCCAAGCTGCTGTTTTTCTTTATGAAAGTGGATGGGGACCAGCCAGGGACTGCAATGCAGCTAGAACCACAAAAAAAAAAAAAAAAAAAAAAAAAAAAAAAAGAAAGGGTGAGGGAGGGTAAATGATGTTCACACAGAGAACAATGTGTCCACACCAATGGACGGTAATGTTATGTTTATTATAAGCACACTACAGTTATGTCGTCTGCTGCTTTAAATGCTTGAGCGCTTTACATTTGGATGGATTCTGATTGGATGTCAGTCGTTTAGCAGCTGAAAAAATGATATGCTTCCTCTCAGTCACCATGATTTTGCCAAGTAAGACATGTTCCTGGATCAACATCTTTTGTTGATCCCAGAAAAACATTTCTGTCCAAAGAGTCTTAACCCTACCCACAACTTAGCCTTAAGAATGATGTAGAAGCTCCTAACCCTTGTTGTAAACCTAAACTTGAGAGATTAACTCTCAAATCTGATTGGTTGATTGAAACATTGTTCCAGGATCAACAAGGATGTTAATCCAGAACCATGTTCTACTTGGTGAAATTAAGTTCCCCATTGTTCCTCTGTGTCGTTATCATTATGTGGTGAACTTCCATATTCTTATAATGATTAGTATTAAAGCTACACTATGTAACTTTTAAAAACTACAAGTTTCTTGAGGAGGAACATTGTTTTGTTAATTCCATGAGTTGTGCTGATCTAAATTCTTTTATTTACAGATATGATGAAAACTCGCATGGACGAATTACAGAAGTATCCAGTAAAATCTCTAAAAAAGAAATCATTATTATAGGCTTGCTATAGTGATTTAAGGTAAGGCAATAACATGGTTTGGGTTTATTTATGTAGGCTACTCATTTATAATTTATTTATTTTTATTTAAAAAAAATTTTTTTAAAGTAACAGTGTAGCTTTTTAAAAATGTTATTTATATTGTTTTATAGTTACCATCCTTGATATGAACAGCCCTTACGTAAATTATGACAGAATATTCATTTTCTGGTAAACTGTCTCTTTAAATCTCGACATGGACCTGTGAAATGTTGTGTGAGTGTTAATTGACAGTATTAAAATATTATTACAAAGGGAATTCACATCTGAATCAAATTAAAATGGATGACCCTTAGGACAAATGACGCAAATGTTGCTACGACTACAAGGAGAGGGTTTACATTTAATTACGAAACTTCAACCCAGTAGAATGAAAACAGATGTTCAGTATTATCTGTGTTGAGAGACAACAATATTCTATAGTAAAGTGTTCTCTGTATATAACAATTATGTCCTTATTTTAATGTAGGCCCAACCTGCAGTGCCATGACTTGCATGGGAATGTAACATTAGAATAGCAAGCATCATCAGAGTGCAGCAACAACCATAAAAAAATAGCAATTTAGCAGTAATATAGAAACAAAGTAATACAGAAAATCAAAATAACACATTAAAAACATAACAAAAACAAGTCTAATAGTCTGTTATGTTCCCTGGTACCCTGTTATGTTTTAGATTTTAGATGCCATAATACTTTGATTTACCATGTTAGTGAATGATTACCATATTCGTGCTGTATAAAGCTGTATGCTAGTATGTTACTGTAGTGTTCAATAACATGTCAGTTCCATATGGTACATTTTAATAAATGTTATGTATTTACTTAAAAATGTAAAAACCAAAACAGCCTGGCTATATTGTATATTTTTCCAATGTGTGGCTGCACCTAAGTGTGTGCTTCAATTCAGACCAACACAGACTCACTGAGTCATTTGTTCAGTCATTTCCATCTAATGGTTTGTAGCAGCAGGTGGCAGTATGAGGCCGTCATTCAGTTGAGAAGAAAATTTAGCTTTGGGGTTAATGGGTCTAAAAAGAATTGTTGACTCATTTATATATATAGAGAGAGAGAGAGAGAGAGAGAGAGAGAGAGAGAGAGAGAGAGAGAGAGAGAGAGAGAGAGAGAGAGAGAGAGAGAGAGAGAGAGAGAGGCTTAAAACATATTTATTTATCATTATTCATTCCAATATGTCATCCAAAATCTACAAAACTATAAATAATTTAAAAATAAAAATAAAAAACAATTCAATCGATACAGATTACAGCCCTTTTCATTACATCTTCAAAACCAACATTTCATCCTCCCCAACCTCACACAAAACACTCCCCACCGACCACATTGCAGAAAAATCTATAACATTATTAACTAATTTGAAATAAGCAAACTCAATTTTAATTCGAGCAGCAACCATCCCCTTCAGAACTCTCTCTGCATCAATTGAACCAGTTCCCAAGATCTTATTTTTCCGTGTCCTCCAAATTGCCATCTTGGCTGTTCCTAAAAGGTAATTTGACAAAACCACTTTTCTTCGATCACTGACTTTGTATTTCGGACCACTGATAAAAACTTTATAGGAAAAATCCTCCCCCATACTTTCAAAAAGAACCTCTAAAAAGTTAAAAAGACCTCTTAACCTCTCACACTGTATAAACAAATGTTCAACCGTTTCTTCCGTTCCACAAAAAGGACATTCCCTCCCCACTTCTGGATTCAGGTGCGCCACGTGTCTGTTCGTAGCTATTATACCATACATCAGTCTCCACTGTAAATCTGCTGTACGTTTCTCAATAGGAGGTTTGTACAGAGATCTCCAGCAGCCTCTGAAGTCTGGTCCAAACACTTCTGTCCACCTCCATGTTTTAACTCTTCTCAAAACAGCTTGATGAGACACTTTAACACACACAATGTATAATGCCTTTTTGCCAATGTCCTGAAATAATCCCAACTCTGGAGTTTTAAAGGACACAAAAGTGTCTTCATCATCCGGACTTTTCTGTGCAGCAGAGACCCGTATTGCTGGAAAACTATAGCTCCATCCCTGTGAAGGCGTTCCCAATGCTTCTCTGCAGGCTCCAGGCAGCGCTGAGCGTACTTCCTCCAACATCTGATCCACGAAACGTAAGGAACGTATTCCTGTCTTGTGCTGAATTGAATCTGCAGTTCTCCACCCATTGTCATCCCTTAGATGTTCAATCTTCGTTAATCCCGCTCTGACCAGACAGTTCCTCACACTGCTTGAAGCCAAAATGTTTGTTTGTATCAAAGAATTGTGAAACAGCGGTTCTCCCATAATCCAGTCCTGTGGTCGCGAAATCTCTCTGGTCACAGAGAAAGTCATGTTCCACACTTTTAGCATGGATTGGTAGAATGAAGTCAAATGATTCAAATCCAGTTCATTAACTTTTAGTAAAAACAGCTGCTTGTCATATCCCAGATTCGATGTTCTTCTCAACAGAGAGCATGCCACATTTATCCACGCCATGTCCTCCTCATACAACAGTCTCTTTGCTGCCTGTAATCGAAAGGCGTTGATCCTGCTCCTTATGTCAATCAGACTCTGTCCCCCCTCTTGAGTTGGAAGATACAGAGCCGACGCAGGAATCCAATGCTGTCCAGACCAAAAGAACTCCACCAATTTTCGCTGGATGCTTTTAACAATGTCATCTGGTGGCTCTAAAACATTGAGTCTGTGCCACAACATGGAGGCGGCCAGGTTATTTGTAACCAAAACTCTACCCCTGTAGGATAGCTCTGGCAATAGCCATTTCCATTTAGACAACTTAGCAGACACCTTCTCCAGCAAACCCTCCCAATTCTTTTTCCTATAGCTTTCTACTCCTAAAAACACTCCGAGAATTTTTATACCTTCTTTTCCCCAATGCAATCCCCCAGGAAGTGGCGGTGGCCCACCATTTTCCCACCGGCCCACAATAAAACCATTACTTTTTTCCCAATTGACTTTGGCCGAAGATGCTTTTTCGTAAATATCCAAACTCTCACATAATACTTGCATATCTCCTTGCCCAGTAACAAAAATGGTTACATCATCAGCATAAGCCGACACAAAACATCTCGACTCCCTTGGGTCACCTGGAACCATGAAACCCCTTAATCCATTTCTTAATTTGCATAACAGGGGCTCAATTGCTAAGCTATAAAGTTGCCCAGAGAGAGGACACCCCTGTCGAATACCTCTTTTAACCGGCAATGGATAAGTCAAACCATTCCCCATCTTGAGCATTATTGAAGCCCCTTTATACAACAATCGGATCCATGAAATAAAACAATCCCCGAACCCAAAAGATTCCAATACTTTAAAAATGTACTCATGTCCCACCCGATCAAAGGCTTTCTCCTGATCAATAGACAAAAATCCAATGTTGCAATTTTCATTAAAAGACACATCAATAACATCTCTTATTAAAAACAGATTGTCCATGATTGAGCGACCCGGAATACAATATGTTTGCTCTCCTTTGACCACAATATGCAAATATTTTTTAAGCCTGTTGGCTAAAACTTTTGCCAATATTTTATAGTCCGAACACATCAAAGAAACAGGACGCCAATTTTTTAACAAACCTAGGTCTCCATTTTTTGGTAAAAGAGAGATCACAGCCCTCTGACAGCTGGTTGGTAACATTCCCTTTTCAAAACATTCGCAACACACTTCATAAAAATCTTCACCTACAACAGGCCAAAAAGTCTTGTAAAATTCAGCAGGTAAACCATCTATTCCTGGCGCACGCCCTGTGGAGAGTTGCTGAACTGCATCTGAAAGTTCGTTAAGGTTGATCATGGTGTCAAGCTTTTTCTTATCCCCAGGTTGCAACTTTGGAAGTCCTTGTAATAATTGTGCCATCTTCTCAGAGTCACAATCAGTATGACCATACAAATCAGCATAAAAATCCGTTGCCATTTTCCTCATTTCTGTTGGGTTTGATGTTAATGTTCCATTTTCCTTGCGCAGGTGAAGTATACGCTTTTGTTGTGCAACTTTCCGCTCCAGATTAAAAAAGTAAGAAGTGGGAGAGTCAATGTCTTTGATAGAAGAAATTCTTGCTCTAATCAAAGCGCCCTTCGCTCTTTCCTCTAAGATGGATCTTAATTCAAGTTTCTTATTCCTTAAATCATTGGATACACCCAAAACTTTTACATCCATCACATTTTCCATAACAATAATATCTTTCTCCAACTGCTCAATTTTCTTTTTAACACACACAGTAGTATTGTAGGAGAAATTTTGACAAAAAACCTTTATCTGTGTTTTCCCCACCTCCCACCATGAAGTCACTTTTTCAAAATTACCTTTATTCAACTTCCACAGTTTCCAAAAATTAGCAAATTTTACACAAAAAGACCTGTCCTGCAGCAATTTAGTGTTAAAATGCCAATAAAACCTGGGGCGTTCTAAAGTAGCAATGTTAAAATCTAAGGTTGCAATGTGATGATCAGAGAAGCCATTCGGGAAAATATTAGCATTAGATACTCTATTCATACTTGTTTTACTAATATATATTCTATCTAATCTTGCTCCAGTTATATTAGAGTCTAGTATTTTAACCCATGTGTACTGTCTAATTCTCTTATTCATGTTCCTCCACACATCCATCAACTCAAACTCTTTAATAATATTCTGAAGCGCACTACTAGACAGTGGATGAGGCTCCTCTCTGTTCCTGTCTAAAAGAAAATTTATGGTGCAATTCCAATCCCCACCCATTATTATGCAAGAATCATCATCACATTTTCTTAAAGCACTCTGCAACTTCCTAAACAATTCCACACGATCTGATCCAATGTTTGGAGCGTAAACATTTATGAAAATACATTTTAAATCATTTATTTCTCCAGCAACCATTAAAACTCTACTAGAGAGAGAGAGAGAGCGAGCAAGAGAGAGGCTACTAAAACGAAACTGCAGGTTGTCATGAAGGTGATGATCACAATTATCCAGAGGGATGAGAAACTAATTTTGAATAGATAACTGGTTGGTTAAAATAGAGCAAAACTGAAGATTTTCAATATAATATACAAGCAATGTCACTCGAGTAGCTGTGTGATATCTATCAGCCAAGAGTAGGCGGCTGCAGTGAGGGGAGGAGTGAAAAAAGTGCAGCCACCTGTCAGATCAAAGGCGGATATCACAGGATTCACACTCATGCACAACGTTGCTAATAAACTGGATATAATTGAAGTTCTGATGCTTTTATATGAAAATAAATATTAAGGACAAAACATCCAAAGTACTTAATTCCTTTCGAAAGATGTGTTTTTTAATCATTTTTACTTTAATGCTGACATGTTTTATACATATTTTTAGAAATATAAAAACAATCACATAACCCATAGAGTTTGGAAATATTCACACATAATTTGTACACTTATAAAAACATGATATCTGAGTTTTAAAATCAAACATTTTAAAGGAGAACAATACATCACTGTTGTTTAAACCAATGAGCCTTAAACTGTGTCGTCAGAAAGTCGTTTCTCATCGTGCTTTAGATTAGCGCAGTCAAGGGAGTGCAACTGCGCCGACTGCAGAATCCGACACGGCCGCCTCGCCTTCACAAGAGTTTTTTTGGCACACGTCAGAATGACATCAGAGCAAGTTGGACCACACTCATCTCTGACACATTTCTAACCGGCATGCATCTCGTGGTGAAGACCGGTGATCGGTTCTGCTGAGATTTTGCTCATCTCAAACATAGACTGTAAAAGATCTCAAAGGAGCCTATAGGCTCTACGCACGATCGCTTCTCACCCCGCTCGCTGTTTACAAGAACTTCCAGCGGTTAACCTGAATGATGTTAACAATGTTGAGAGGCAGTTACCTGTCACACCTAAGAGTAAGAAAGAGAAGGGCTTTAAATTATATATTTCGAGCTACATCGACAACTTTAAGGGTGAATATTCTCTCAAATCATATGAAATCCGACTAGCGAATTGGTTTCTAAAATCGTTGTCTCCGTTTCTGAGAAGATTAATGTTATGAAAGTTTTGCCGCTTGGATACTTCCACTGTCTATGGATACTTCACTATTGAAAGCGCTATGCGGAAATAAAGACGCTGGCTGATATTCTACCGGAAATACGTCAGCAGCGTTCGTATTGCGTTTATACAACAGTTTGACGGCACATGTGTGTAAATTAAAAATGTGTCTTTAAAAAAAAAAAACAATTTTGTGCGGAACTACTTTCTTCCGCCACATATTCAAATTTCAAGTTGACACTTGACAGTTGAGCCCATAGACTATAAAAAAAAATAGGTTGAGCCCAAGCCTCAGAGTCCGTTACTAATTCTAAAATGTAATTTTAGAACTAGCAACAAAGAAACTAGTGATGTGACATTCGGCACTGATGCTTCGAAGCTTGTATAAAAAAAATAAACCATACATCTGACAGTAGCTACATTTACATGGACATTTGTTGCTTCAATCTAAATACATTTATTCCGATTGATGAATTACATGGACACTAATTAAAGTGATCGGGTTGATGTGCACGTTTGATAGTCTTCCTTTCCATGTGAGGTCATCTTCATCGCTCGCCATTTTTAAGTTTTCTTTAAAAACATATCTGTTTCCTTTGGCTTTTGAATAGATCATGACATGTTTTTTTGAAGCTGATAGAATGCATGATGTTGTATTTAAATGTGTTTATTTATTCTTGCTTGATCTGTAAAGCACTTTGGGTCAACTTCTGTTGTTTTTAAATGTGCTATAAAAATAAAGGTTGACTTGACTTGACTTGACTAAAAGCGTCTGAGGATGAGAGTCTGAACAAAGACTTGTGGGACATTGTCCTGCACTTCACCAATGATGAGTGGAAAGAGAATTTCTGAATGAAATGCTGATTCTGTTCTGAGTGTGGATGGAGCTTAACCAGCATCAGTTTAAAGATTTATTTTTGGGCGTTTTGCCTTTTACATGGACCCCCCATGTAAACCCCCTTTTACACCCCCCCATGTTTCTTACAGAACAAGGTTCTAAAATGTACAAAACTGATGTAGGCTAGATGGTTCTGATAGCCTTGTGAAGTAAGCTGACATATGATTCTGTTGGGCTTCAGGTGACCTGATTTCGAGCCCTGGCTTGTGGGCTTTTCCTGATCCCGTCCCCCTATCTCTCTCTCTCCCACTTCTTTTCCTGTCTACATACTGTTCTGTCATGATAAAAGAAAAAAAAATGCCAAAAAATCTTATCTTTAAACTGATACTGGTTAAGCTCCATCCAGACAGAGAATAGAATCAGAATCTTTTAAGCCACTACATCAAGTTCTCTCATCATTGAGATTGGGTTGGTGGATTCCGACAGCTGAATTTTATGCCGTCGAAATCTGTTCCCCCCATGTTTCTTACAGAATGAGGTTCTAATAGCCTATAACTTTTGCAAGCTACATGGTCCTGATACCCTTGTGGTAAGCGTGCTGACATATGGTATCGTTGTGCTTCTGGTGTCCTGAGTTTGAGTCCCGACTCACAGACATTTCCTGATCCCGTCTCTCTCTCTCTCGCTCCCTCTGCTTTTCCTGTCTACATACTTCCCTATCATAATAAAAGGCAAAAATGCAAAAAAATCTATCTTTAAACTGATACTGCTTAAGCTCCATTCACACCGAAAATAGAATCAGCATCTTTTAAGCCACTACATCAACATTATTCATCATGGGAGCGGGGAAGCGGCTTCTGACAGCTGGATTGTTTGCCATCGGATTCCGTTCCCCCCATTTGTTTCTTGCAGAATGAGGTTCTAATATTTACAAAACTGTTGTAGGATACATGGTCCTGATAGCCTTGTGGTAAGCATGCTGATATATGGTGTTGTTGGGCTTTGGGTGACCTGAGTTTGAGCCCTCGCTTCTGGGCTTTTCCTGATCCCGTCCCCCTCTCTCTCTCTCCCACTTCTTTTCCTGTCTACATACTGCCCTATCATGATAAAAATGCCCCCAAAAAATCAATCTTTAAACTTATACTGGTTAATCTCCATTAACACAGAAAATAGAATCAGCATCTTTTAAGCCACTACATCAACTTCTCTCATCATGGGGTTGGGGGAACGGATTCCAACAGCTAATCCAGTTTGCCGTCGAAGTCTGTTCCCCCCATTTGTTTCTTACAGAATGAGGTTCTAATATTTGCTAGATGGTGCTGATTGCCTTGTGGTAAGCACACTGATGGTGTTGTTGGGCTTCAGGTGACCTGAGTTCGAGCCCTGTCTTTTGGGCTTTTCCTGATCCCAGTGAGACTTGCTGCATCTCAATTCGAATTCAAAAAGTATATACTTGAATGTGTAGCAAAAGAGTACACAAGCTTTGGGAGATACTATCACGACATACAATTGCGTCTTTAACGGTTGCTCTCTATCGCATCTTGTCACAGTAAACTGGCCTGTCAATCATCTTGTCACAGTTAAAATCCTCCACATTTCATTTCATTTTCTACCATATCGGAGAGAAATGCAGTAGCACGTTGATCTGCAGTCGCAGGTCTTTCATGCAGATAACTCTCCTCAAATTAATGCATAATGATGCATTTAAAAGTTAATGGTCAAACAGGTCTTTATAAAAGATTGCAGATGAAATATAACACAGATAACATGAAATAAATATTTTTTTTTATCAGGTTAAACTTTGATTAATCACTCAAACCTTTGTTCTAAACCAGTGTTTTCCAACCCTGCTCTGGAGGCACAACAACAGTGCACATGTTGGATGTCTCCCTTATCTGACCCATATATTTCTGGTCTTGGAGTCTCTACTAAAGAGCTGATGAGTTGATTCAGGTGTGATTGATTAGGAAGAGTTGGAAAATGTGTAGTGTTGTTGTTGTGCCTCCAGGAACAGGGTTGGGAAACACTGGTCTAAACCTCTCTCCGTCGGGCCAGCATATCTGCCATGCTTTGTAGTTTTTTTTTTACACTTTTTTACTCATGTTTGTAGTTTCCACTGCATTCAAGAGACCAACAGACATGACTGTGTCTCAGAGCACCTCGGTTCAACACAGAAAATGCTGCTTCTCACCAACTCCATCCCTGTATGTGAAGTGAGTTTAACGTGCATTTAGGGAACGCAGTTTGCATTTCGCGCAATTTCCGACATTTCTGTGGAGAGAAGTTTGCAGCTTTCACCAGAAATTTACATCTGAACGTTTGAAAGAGACTATTTTATTTTGCAGACAATTAGGCCTATCAAATACTCTATACTCGAAGCCCTATACTAAAATAAAACCAAATAAAATTAAACCCCCCAAAAAGATTGAATATTTCATCTGTTTGCATGTCCGCATGTGACCGTTCCCAACGTAACGTCAGAATACCACGAACATGCGAATATGTGTTGAATTATTTAAATATTAAGTTAAAATCTGAGCATTCGACTGACATAAAAGTTTGGGAACCTCTGGTCTAATTGAAGCTGAGGAAAGAAGCGGGTTACAAGCAAGTTAGCGCTCAGAGTTCTGTGTTTGCAGACTGAGAGAGAAAAAAAGCATGTCGATCGCCCCCTGGAGGAGAAAGAAAGAACGACGAGGATGAGCTGTCCTTTGCCATAGAAAGCAGACAGAAGCAGAGAGAAAGCTAAATGAAAGAAAAATAAACGAGGCAATTTAATTTAAAAGTATAAAGGAACAACCGTCAGAGCCGAGCCATGAAGTGTATTAGTGAAGAAGCAAAAGCTTACAGCACCTGGTATTCCCAGGCGGTCTCCCATCCAGGTACTAACCAGGCCCGACCCTGCTTAGCTTCCGAGATCGGACGAGATCGGGCGTGTTCAGGGTGGTATGGCCGTAAGCGAAAGTCTCAGCCTATAGAAAGCTATTTAAAGAAGAGACACCGGGGCTCGACCTGCATTCACGCACGTCCTGGGCTGCAGTTACAATACATTTTTTTTTTTTAGTTTTTTTTTTCTCGATTCAATAAAATCTGTCTCCACTTTAGATTATGTCGATTAATTCTGCAGCCACATTTAATACAATTTGACATTCCTTTACATTATTATCTTTTCATCAGCTCACAAACTTCCTGCAAGTCCCCCACTAACCCCCATTTGGGAAACCCTCAACTGAGCAAGCAATTAAGAAATGACAATCACAGCAGTGTCTATCCCCATATTAATAATACAAATAATAATCCGAATACTTTTGCCAATTATGTCTTCTCCATATACACATTTGTAAATAAAATCCACATGAGTAACTGTGATCAATTGAACCACTTGTAAGCTAATTAAATTTTAATATTTTAGTTGTTGTGGTAAGCATAGACTCGTACGTCAACGGCGCCGCCATATTGCGGAGGGCAACTTTCCCATACCTCTCTCATAACGGGAATTGAGAAAAATGCATGCTTCGTGTGCTGCTTGGGGCTGTAGGCTACAAATCGCCGCACAATTGAAAACAGGTCTCGGGGAATTACCTTTCACAAGCAAGACTGAACATTTGTTTCTGGTTGTATTTGGTCATTATATAAGTAGTAATAGGCTAGTAACGTTAGTTGGCCACGGGAGTCAGTCAGACTAAGGCCCCGTTTACACGATGGGAAAACGCAGATATTTCCCTGCGTTTTGGCCTGTCATTTACACGAAAACGCCGTTTTTATCCCTGAAAACGATTATTTCTAAAAACTCCGGCCAAAGTGGAGATTTCTGAAAACGCCGGTTATGTGTTGCCGTGTCAACTGGGAGAAACGGGGTTTTAGGTTCTCAAACATCACATTATGCGCCAGAAAATGCTTATGTCATGTGAGCGCCCTATGTTTAGAGTTTGTTTGGCTACTGTTTGATCATGGATGCTGTTAAGGTGGTGATTTTGTGAAAAAAAAAGAAAAGAAAAAATACTTTTGTGCAAACGCTTTTGGCCTGTTTGCATTTGCAAAACACAACTGCTGAACTATATCGAGGAGCAGAGGCGAAGGAGTACACGAAAATCAGCATTTTTACAGCAGCTTTTCCTTCCAAGACGCCGGTACATTGCCTCCCAACGTCTGTTGTTTTGAAAGGAACTGGAAGTCGCTCGTGCTATTTGTTGTTGTCGATTTTGAGGATTCTGATTGGCTTGCATGGCTTTATCCTTCTCCCTACGCTCCCTCCCTCCGCTGCCCATATGTTATGATGGCGCTCGAAGGCGAATTTATGCGGGTTGATGTAAACGACAACTTTTTTGAAAACCATGTTGTGTGCACGATGTTATTTTTGAAAACGGAGGGGGGGGAATATTCGTTTCTCTAAATACCCGGCTATGTGTAAATGTGGCCTAAAATAGCTATCGATGTCGAGTTAATTTAGCTGTGAAAGTTGAAACATGAGTTGACATGATTAATATTATAGTTTTAGCTTATATTATATGTTATATTATAAAGTAAATTTCCTGAGCTTGGGGCAAAAAGTCATGTCACTATAAACATCCATTCATTTCTGACTATTCACTGCTGTTTAACCACTATTGGCCAGTTCAAGTAAAAAAACAAAAACATCTCCATAGGACAATATTGTGAATATTTTAAAAGACATTTTTATTCAGCAGGAACATTGATCAAAAGTGACAATGAAGACATTTGTTTGTCATTTAAAATGACAAAAGTTTTCTATTTTAAATAAATGCTGTTCCTTTGAACTAATTTCATATTAGAATGATTTCTAAAGGCTGGAGTAATGGCTGTTGAAAATTCAGCTTTGCCAATCACAGAATAAACTACATTTTAAAATATATTTAAAAAGAGAAGTTATTTTAAATTGTAATAATATTTAACAAAATTACTGTCTTTACTGTATTTTGATCAAATAAATGCAGCCTTGGTGAGCAAAAGAGACCTGTTTTAAAAGCATAAAAATGTAGTAATGTATAGAAGTATAGAAATATATAGAAATAGTATAGAAATATAGAAGAAAAAGTCAAAAAGTTCTTCCTCTAACAAAATTTACACAAACTAATACATTACGACAACACTTAAATTACCCACCACCAGACTATCATCATAGTAAATTAAAGCAATCATGTGGGGAACACAATTACAGCCATCCTGGAACGGCTGACAAACACCCCATTTACAGACGTTTGTTATATTTACGTATATGATATTTAACGTCACATTTATAAACACATTTGCATCAACCATGCTTTCTCTTTAATGGAAGTTCATGTAAAGTCTTACATATTACAGGCTATTGGCCGTAATGATATCCAATAGCAATAATTAAATAATTCATTCAAACAAATAAATAATACCAATCACTGATACTATACCGTGAAGGAACAAAGTCAAAAGATGCATGACAGAGGTGAAGTATTTGCTCTACAGAATGTACTGGTGACCAGACAGACTTCATTAGCTAATGGATCTGCCTTGCATTAATCAATTCACAATTCCAGACAGTCCTCAGAGAGACCAGACTGTCTCTCCTTTCTGTTTCTCTCTCTCTCTATTACAAACACAGACACGCTTTTGTCCTATTTAATTTTTGTCTATTCCCCATGGACAAACCCTCAATATCCTCTCAGCCACATATCGTCTCACAAAGTCTGTCTGTTCAAGTGTGAAATTAAATGCAGGGGATAATTAAATTAATGAATCATATAGGGACAATAAGAACACACATTTGCAAGAGAGACAGTTGAATTAATACTTCAGAGATGCTGAACAGCCCTCTTTATGTAGTGTATTTGAGTAATATCAGTGTATATTTACATGTAGTTTTCAGTATACATAGTGTTTGAGTGCATGTCTCTGAGCCTCTGAATGTCCTGTTTTTGGCAGATGGGGTGTCATGGCTGTGTTCTGCAGGGGGTCTGGACAGAGAACCCTCGTGTCTGTGCCACTATGTGCCATCTGATGAAAAAGGCCCACACCATGACATCTCATCAAAAATTCATCATATTCATACACTCAGGAGGCTTCTACTCCCTCGGGGATGTCTCCCATTATCATAACACTGAATATAAAAGATTTAAGGAGAAGACTATATTTATGAAACTCATTTGACTAAAAAAAGGTAGGGATAAATATATAAAATCAGATTATAATAAATTAAGAATTAACAGCAGGCTGGAGGAACTGTCACGCTATCGGTCCGAAGATGGAGGAGGATGACGAAGATCAAAATAATAGTTTATTTAAACAAAGATAACTAAGGCAGGCAAAACTGAATCACAATCACAATGAAAATGAAACCAAAACTGAGAATAACGGTCACAGGAACCTGCCACATTAACTAAGAGAAATTAAAATGAATCAGGAAATTAAGAGAAAGACAGATAAAAACATGATCAGACTTATTTAGAAAACTATTACACATGGGTCACACTTTTTTTTTAAATCAAAATTCTATAAAGCAGAAAATTATTACTTAACTTCGCTTCATTCCTCTATGGGCAAATAAAGCTTAAGCCTTAAAGTGTTTGTTAATTCCTTTTCCCCTGACTGTAAGTTATACAGAGTTTAATGATATTATATTAAGCCTTCCATTCTTCCTTCACATCACGTTACACAGCCGCTGACAACCATTAAACTCATTCTAAAATTAGAGTGAAGGATTATTATCGAATTATAGCCAAGAAACTTTAATAGCAAGAATCCCACAGTAACCTTGATATTCTTTTTCATATTATCACTGAATATATGAGAAAAATGTGTTACATTATCACTTTGACTTGACTTTTAGGCTTGGATTAAACAATCACCAGAGTCATTCTTCAAACATGCCAACATGTTTTGACTAATGCGGTAGTTAAGATTTTTGGTGGGATCATGTGATGAAAGAGGGTCTCAAAGGAGATCTAGCTGCATTCTTACAGGTTACAGGGTCACCTTACCAAGCAGTAAGGTACCGGCACAAATACCCAGTGCAACAATGAGGGAGCAGAATGTCATGACCTCAGTTGGTCTGGTATGTTTGAGCAGTGTATGCAAGTCATTGGGCAAGCACAGCTGACTAAAAAGAGGAAAATAGAAAGGGAAACATGGTAATGTGAGACAAATATGGTTCAATTGAATTCTTGGTAGAGAAAAGTAGAGAAAGATTCAAATAGAAATTTGAAAACAGATTCATGTGGTCACAGATTATCCTTTTAGTTTTAAAAGAGCCCCGTTTACATTTACAGTTTAGATTTCATGGTGCAAAAATATACTTCTTCCAGGGTCTACATTTATAGACTAACTCACTAACTTTTTCTAAAAGCAATTCGATGAGAGGGATTTTCCTTAAAAAGCAAAAGACACTGAAGTCCTGATACAAAACCAACTAGTCCAATAGCTCTAGTTCTAAGAGAAAAAAGCTACATTGTCAGGCTTGTTGAATGAAGTTTGAAATAGATTGTTTCGGGGAATGATTTATAATTGAGAGCAGAGAAAACCCAACCTCACCAAAAAGAAAAAACGTCATTGGAGAATTTTGTTCAGTCAAGCAAACAGAAGTAGGAGAGGTCAGAGTTCATGGAGGGGCAGTCTTTGTTTCTTAGGTATTGTCCATGTCAACCTATTCTGCTGGCACATGAAAACCCGATACAGACAAAAAAACACTACGGCTGAAATCAGCTTGGAGCTACACTCACATGCACTGTGCTGAAATCTGATTTAATAAAAATGTTAAATGATACCTCATTTTCTACAGTCCACACATGTTTTAACTTGTTGAACTTTTCTAATATGAAATTCTGAAATGGAATTTACTTAAAAACAGTCCTGAACATTCCAGAAACACTTGTATATGCAAAAATTGTAATAACTGGTTTATGATAGTTCTGATAAATGTTCCAGCTGGTTGAAAACTAGTAGTAGGTAGCCCTGATACAAGCAGATACAGCAAAGATACAAACAAGCAGAGACACAGTCTGAATACCAGAACAGATCTGAGTACAAGCTTCCATTTAATGGAATGCATGGACCAGTTCATCGTCTGTTTAAGTACCCTGAAGGAAACATGTGGTGGGGAAAGACAGGTGAAAAATTATCCACATATATTTAGTTAAAACAAAACAAAAAATAGTGAGAAAATATTTGCCTTATCTCTATATATTCAATGTAATCTGAATGATTTACATTTGGACGGAAACCTTCCCACACAAATCATATCTAATCTCTCCAGATGGCATGACTTAGAGTTAGCCAATCCATAAAAATAAAAAAATTAGACCTTCCTGATTTTACTGAACAGCATGGTCACTGAAACGTTGTCTCTGCATGTTTATAACTGAGCTGCATATGAAGGGGATTTCTGTTTGATAGGCCTCATTAATTAAGATGTGAAGTACTTTTCATGTAAGCAGCAATTAACAAGATCAGGAAGCATTTTTGTGGTGTTACATTAGGTCAAATCCATGTGAAAATGTTTCTGAATCAGCTTATTATGAAATCTGAATGCCCTGTTTTCTGGGGATTAAAGGAAAACTTTGGTTTCAGAAAATAGAAAAATAGAGATTTTGTTTAAAAAGTACTTATTTGAAATGTACTTAATTGTAGATTAGAGTACTGGGAATTTAAAGATATAAATATTGTTATATTAAGAACACTGGGTTTTAACTTAGTCATTTTAAAGTAAAAAATCAAGTTTGTTGGGTTGTCTTGTGCTCTCACAGGATCCTGCTGTCATAAGTAATTATGTCCTGAGTAAAACTTTTATTGGAAAACCTGCATCACCTAAAGGCATCCTGTCCTGATGTTTACAATTAAGCACATGTCCAGTTAATCCTTAAGGTGAACAAGCCAGAACACCTTAGAAACAACTCCGAATTGCACTAGATTTTACCACTTACCTGCATTCCCCAGTGTAATTGGCCATGGAATAGTGTATTGATCAAATGAGTTTTTCAAATGTTACAAAAATCAACTGATGTAAAAATATAAACGTTTTTTATATAAAAATTTTGCTCATAATATTTGAGGTCGAACAATATCTTCTTCTTGATTTATTATTTTCGCAGTTGACATAAGTTTATGTGCATCCAATGATGTCACTCTGAACAGTGAACAATCTGTGGTTGTATGACAGCCATGAAAAGAATCAGCTCATGATACTTTTACGACAGTGTCAGCAGCGGTAACCATGAAAACAAGTCGAGAACGCTTTCCGACACAAAATGGCGACTTGCACATGAAAGTAGTCGGCAATGACATTTAAGTTGATCATTAGTACTGTTATATTGTTAGGCTACGTTTCAGTCTTATTTTGAATTTAATTTGTTAACCGTATCGAGAGGAGACATTATAGAAAGGCCATGAGTGGATCTGCGATTCAAGAGAAGGTTGCTAGATTGTTGAGCAGGCAGAATGGGAAACCCGCAATGAAAGCCGTCAAACCTCTGGCTCTCAAGAATGAGGTCGCTAACCGCAAGCCGAAGAAAGGAGGTTTGGACTTTTTCATTTAACATATGTGTACATAAACTCTTAGATGTCTGTTAGTCGAATTCTGTTAGTCCATTACTTAAATGGATGTGCGCTAAGGAATGACCGTCTTCTTCTCACGTTTTGTTTATTCGCTTGCATGTAAGTTCACGTTATTCATTTATCCTTTGTCAAAGTTAATACTTGTGATTAATACTTGTTGTATCAATTTTTTTTTTTTTTTTTTTTTAATGGAACAGTTATTCACCCTTTATTCAAAATATAAAAGAAAATCAAAAAGAAATTTGCATGTGTTCTAGGGCTAGGCTATGTTTTGTATCATATTTGATGCATAAGGCTTTATGTCCCATATAGTGATAGTGAGAATATGGAGCACAAGTTTGAAGAGGAAAAAAAATATCCCAAATCAACAAGATTTTGTATAGCAGTGTAGCAGACTACTTTCATAAAATGCATATAAATATCAGTTGTCACGCTATATCTCCCAATAGTAGGCTATGTCATAGTAAGATTGTATTTAAATGCTTTGTTTTATGATAAAAAGCTCTGTAGTTTTATTTGTGGGGGCAAAACATATAATGAAATGTAGTATAATGGTGATTAAGAAATAAACGTTCAGTCCAGTAATTTGAGTCCAGATGTTCATCTTAAAATAATCATAAAATATAGAAATTATTCATGCATTTACTTACTATGAATCATTAAAGATTTTAATATTTTAATATCAACTTAAATCAGCTGTAGTTCAATTAAAAAAGTGTTTTGTATTATTTAAAGGGGTCCTTGATTATGATTTCACTTTTTAAACTTAAAACTGTAGTAAGTGTTTAGTTAGTGTGTAATGTTGCTGTTTGAGCATAAACAACATCTGCAAAGTTATACGACGCTCAAAGTTCAATAGGGAGATATTTTCCTTAACACAAATCGCTTTTTAAGGACTACAACAAACGGCTGGTAGGGACTACAACAAACTTCTTCCTGGGTTGGTGACCATCACAAATCCTAAAATGTACATAAACCCTGCCACCGGGAACACGCAACAAAGGTGGTGAGGCCATGTTGGGCTGCTTTACAGAAGAGGAAGAGTGTTGTCGCTGTTTTTTACACCCTGGAAAAAATTTGTCCTAAGGCTGACGAACTTAGAGAGGTTAAAATTTATTTTTAACACTTTTCCTGAACATTATAACCATAACGTTTGTCTGTGTGCTGCACATTTTATGGAGAACAGCCTCCAGAAGAGAGTACAATGCAGGCTATACCAACAAACTCTTGTCCTGAAAGACGTACCCATTCCCATTTTGTCGGGACAATCTGTTGTTTATGGATCACAATTTGTCTTATTATTTATTTTGTAGTTGTGTTTTCTATTAACAGTTCCAATTAAAAGATTTTTGTAGTTGCTATGATAGCTATGATGTAGACGAAGGGCAATGCTTTGCCTCCGCTAGCCTGCTAACTAACATTACAGTATTGATGTAGTGTTTACTTTAGCTTTTGTAAGCTCTTGCTTTTGTAAGACTGTTCACCGCCTCTTAGGAAAATTATCCATGATTTTGTGATCGATTACTGTTTGTATTAACATGGATTTCTGACAAAAATGATAAATGGTGGATAAAATTGTATCTATGAGAAAAAAAAAAAAAAAACATACCACTCTGAAACGTCCTGTGAAATCTGTGTTGAAATCCGTTCAGCACAATCCTGTTGTTCGTTAACATTGTCAGGGTCTGAATGGAGCTTGAAATGTTTCGAAATTGACGCCATCGTTAATATTTACATCTGAGTTGAGCTCGCGGTTAGAAAGGGGCGTGACATTTCCCGAACACACGCTGCCAATCACAACACACTGGGCCAGCTAACCAATCACAGCACATTTCGGATTTAATAAGGAATCGAAAACTATGTATTTAACCAGACTGGGGAGAGAGGAGCTCTAATAATGTAAAATATGTGAAAAATAATGCGTTTTTTGAACAATCAAGCATGAAAACATATTCAAGTACACCCCAAAAACAAAATCAAGACTTCGTAAAAGGGCGTAATAGGACCCCTTTAAATCTTTCTAAGCATATACATTTAGCAATTATAAGTAACTTGGTCTCACTCAGTCTCCATATTAAAATAAACATTATCTGATTGGCTAAACCAAAATGACATGTATGCACTAAAAATAATTTTTGCTTTCCTAAATGGGACAGGAAATACACGTGTTATCGCTGGCCTTTTTTTAAGGCAACATCGAAGGCCTGTTGTAATGCATTGTTTTGCTAAACCCTTACATGGTGATATAATCTCTTTGTTACAGAGGCCACCTGCGTTACGGAGATGTCGTTTATGATGGCTTGCTGGAAACAGAACGACTTTAACAATGCACTCTGCTCTAAAGAAGTCTCATCCTTCTACACATGTGTTGAAAAGGTATTGCAGGCATGCAACTCACAATCCTCAGGAAATCCTCCATAAAACACCCTACTGATTGCTGACAGTAATTTAATGGCCTGAATTAACATGGTTTTGATGAATAAATGGGAATGGCTAATTGGGATGAAAGGAGAACTAGATTTTCTCTGCCATTTCCTGGTTATGGCGAACACGTTTCCCAGTTTTCAGTGCAGTTTCCTGCTAGACCTTTATTTTTACCTTACTCGTTTCCATGTTTTTGGCATCCTCGCGCATCTAGCGAGATTATATTTCTGCTAGCATCTACCCTCTAGTCTACAGCTTGAATGTTAGCTAGAATTAATTATCTTAAAGCCTTTGTTGAGGAGGAATAGTAATTAAAATGCATGCAATAGTCATTTTTATTTAACAAAGTTTTCTAATTTCGTTTCTTACAGGCGCAGACCAAGGCCAAAGGACAGCAGGGAACTCAGGGTCGACTTTTGCCTAAGGAAGCCAACACCTTATTAAAACGATTTCCCAACCTGGCCAGTGAGATTTAGGACCAGTAACATAGATTAGTCACGGAATTGACACTTTTATTATCTGAGCTGTATAGATGGGGACTTTAGTCTGAGTGCATTACTGCGCCTGCCATTTGTTGAGAGCGGGCTGTGGAAAGGTTTTCTAAAAAACAGCAATGAAGCTGTCACTGGGATGCTCTCCAAGCAAATGAGCTGCATTCACAGCATGGTTTTGAAGTTAGTACTACATTTTACTCACTGCACTAGGTCGTCCCATTTTAACAGTATAAAAGAAGAAGCTCAGTTCCCTTCACATACTTAAAGGGATAGTTCAACCAAAAATGAAAATCTGTCACCATTTACTGACCCTCATGTCATCTTTTGTGCACAACAGAAGGAAGAAAGTCGTACAGGTTTGAAATGATATGAGGATGAGTAAATGTTGATAGACTTTTAATTTGTTATAAATGTTTGATGTTTATGTTCCTCAGATAATCTAAATGTTATTGTATTGCTTTTTTAAATCTCCCCTGCATAACTGAGCTGTGACCTGTGAATCCAGAAGATTTATTTATTTTAAAAATGTTCTTCCTGTTTCGTGCTGTGTCCACAATATAATTAGTCTCAGACATTTTCAATTATCAGAAAATGGAGATCAAGGGAGAAGTACTCAGTGCCGGATCATGTTACATGCCATGACAAAGTGTATTGGTTTTCACCATTAAAGCTCTGCAATAAAGATTGAAATAACTAATTTGTAATTGTATTCATTTATAAATAATGCACTTTCTATTCAACTGATAGATCATGTTTTGATTGATTTGATTTGAAACTTTGTTCAACTTTGTGACCATGAATTGGTTTAGTTCCCGTAATGCAATTTAACCATGGCCATCCTGTGATAACACTGCCCACTATTTCCTTAGACTGATTATCTACAGTTGTCTGCAGCGTAATGTGTTTAAACCCCAAAGGAAATGCTGTCTGCTGTTAGACTAAACCTTACTCAATCACGACATTGTAAATCTGCTGCTGTTGAACAGCTGTCAACTGGACGAACTTTAATCAAGCAACAATGAACAGCCCAAAATACATTAAGATCTAAGACTGAAACAGAATGCAGAATGGTGTTACCAATGTAAATGCCCCTCAGATTTTATTTGAAATACTACAAAGTAATGCTTACCTCAACCTGTTATATTTACTAGGCATTTGATGTTATATATAGTAATCCATGCAGCCTCCAGTTCCTTAAGCGTGTATATAAACCAGATTAACACCCCCAGAACAGAGTGTGGAAGAATGCCAAGCAATGCAGCCACACCTCTGGGCATCAGATAAGAGCAAAGCAACTGTTATCATTTGTTTTTTTGTTTGTTTTTTTTAGCTCATTGATACCTGATAAAATGACTTTTTAGCTTTGATCAAATTTTCAAATTCTTACATTTTAAGTAATGATGTAATTGTAGTGTTCTTTAGCAAGGAACTGTATGTGTGAAAGGCCAACTCAAATCTGGACGCAAGTAAACTGATCCTACAGATGAATGAATTTAAGTATAGTAGAATATGAATAACGTGTAATTGTGGTGTGGTTAAAAGGAGCCTTTGATCTTTTATTAAATTATGAGTAAGTGATTCAGGTATTGCTAACTTCTATTGAAGCTGTATGAATGGTGAACAATGTGGAATGAGGTCTATTCAAGTGCCTGTGTATACACAGGTGAACAATGCAAGACATGGTGAGCTCAACCACCTGTGTGTATAGAGGCTCTTGTTTTTAATATATTTAAAACCCAGGAGATTTAAAAGATCATTTTTTTTCCAAGTGGTTAATAATAGCCACCTTATCAACACAAGCCCTTTGCCCTTTGTTAAGAAGGCTTCAGGAGTTATGGAAAAGAACAGGAATTCCTTGTCTGTCTGTTTCATATTTGCCATGTGACTGCAAAAGGCCTCTGTTTTCTGTTTTTAAGCTTTAGGCGGATTTCCGGGGGTGCTGTACAAGGGTCTGGTGAGTTATTCAAAAAAACATTCCAAAAATGCATTCTGTGCAGATAACTTTTTATTTTATTTTTGATATATGTTTGTATATATATGTATATTTTTTATTTATATATATATCTGCTTACACCCCACTGATGATGCTTACTTTTTTCTAAAAATCATACATTTCTGTATTAATCACAATGTACACACAGTACAAAACAAAGTGATTTTAATAGCAAAAGACTAAAAATGCGACAATAAAAACCTGTTAATTGGTTAACAGTAAGGTTCCTTAGAGTGAATAACTGTAATAGATCTAACCGTGTATAAAATACTGTTACATTTATAGTTTTTGGTAGTGAAAAAGAACAAGTCATTTGCATTTGTTCCATTTTTTCTTAGAGTGAAAAAAAGAAGTAAATTGACATTGCCAGAGTTCCATACGTGACACTTCACATTTGATGTATTTTCATACATTTGATGATGTATAATATTTCTTCTTAGTTTTTTTCCAATCAGTTATGTAGCTACATTAGGTTCTTATATAACATTAATGTTTATTCCATTTCTTTAGTGTCATATGTGTTATCATGATGGTGTTTACTATTTGTGTGAATGACACAGTGCACCTTTATATTAGAATTTACCTTCTTAGCTTGTGATGATCTTTGGTTCATCATGTGACTTTCTCATCACCACCTGGTTTTATTGGCTGTCAGTGTACAAAGGCACAAAACAGATATTTTTATAGGTTGGTATATTTACTGTAAATTTAAGTTAAATCTGTTGCTACCATATTTTTTTATTGTAGCCTAAGAGGTGCTGGGTTTTTACCGTAAATTTCATGGCTATTTTATTTTATGAAATTCATATGAAATCGCTGCATCATAAAATAGTTACATTTTCTCACGAATAACTGTCAAGAGATTTTTCTTTCTCATTTAAGTGTCATTAAAACTTTGTCACAAGTAGACTGACAATCTTTTAAACTAAAGTCACGATGAGACAGAAGTAGCGACAGATCTTTTCTTCAATATTGTGACACATCAGAGTGTAAAAGAGTATTGAAAAAGAAAAAGAAAGAAGGATGGGTACTTAGCTCTATACATCGGTAGCTGATTGGATCCTATGTTTCAAAATAAAAAAAGAAATGTATGCACAGATGAGTGGTTCACATAAGATCTATAACATCCATTTAGAAGGTTTATTTTCATTTCATGTCTATTTTCTTTAAATGTTTTTTAATATTTGTTCACCAATCAAAGCGATCAGCAACATTTTAAAATCCTTTTCTTGTAATTATACCGATGTTGCATATAGTCAATGTTGGCATTAGCTGTGCATGGGGGAAATTGGCTCAAGTTGTTTAGCATAATCTATCAATGTTGTTTATTTATTAAATCACAGTAGCCTAAAGTAATTTAAATATTTTATATATTATTTAATTTATTTAATCTTTGTCTACCAAATAAAAGTCAGCAATAGGCCTATTGACATAAGCAGGCCTATCTAATGATTAGTTACTAGTCAAATAGGATAGTCACCATTGGTTACCTACTAGTAGCCTAATATAAAAATAAATGATAGTTAGTTTAAATGAATAATTGTTAAAACGGCTTGCCATAGCCTCTCTGCACTGTGCTCCATAAATGTTTATGTCCTATAATCATTTGTAGTACTGAAGGCTGCAGGAGCGGCGTCTCTTCTTTCTTCACCTCAGTGAAGTGAACGCAAACCTCAGTCAGACCTCAGCCAGACCTCAGCATGGGAGGGGTGTCAGTCGTGTCGTTGGACTTTTAGAAGTTTACACAATATTGTTTTGTTCTATCTGATCATTTTCAATGTTTCTTCTTCTGGAACATACATTTATAAACATTTTGAGGCGGGAAGGCGTCCGACTTTCCCTGTATGCCCGCGGAGAGCGATGATGGGACAGTTGTGCTGGATGTATGGTCAATGACAGGATGGATATCACTGGGATTCTCTCTATCGCTGTTGTATTTCGTTTATCTGTCGGTGTCTACGGCGAGGTATGTAAACTCAGTTAGCTATGACTAATAAGTTCTTAGGCAGCTCACAAACAGTCAAACTGTCTGTGATTTATTTATTTAAGCGTTCCTTTGGTTTTAGTAGAGGAGTTCAGACGGCGACAAAAAGCTGTTTTTTTAGGCTAGCCTAATAAATACGTGTACAGTAATGTTTTTTTTTTTTTTTTACTAGTCTGTAAAATGAGATTGTACATTTTTCTTCTGTTAAATGAGTAGTTAGAATGGAAGTCGACACGCGAAAGATTAAAAATGTTGATCTGTGACATTAACGTCGTGTATCACGTGAAAGTGTGTGGTGATTGTTACAGAAGGAATTATGCAGTCTTTGTTCGTTTTTTGTGGCTGAGGTGTACTTTGCCCCGAATACATTTAATCTATTTAAAGTATCTAAATAATAATCACGAGATAATGAGAGCCGTGTATATGCATATTTACACGTCTCTTATGATGTCATATGTTTCCATAATATTTTGCGTTATAAGTTTTTATTTTGTCTTAGTCCCTATTTTTGTCTTATTTATGTCCCTACTTAATTTAAAAAAAAACATGGTTGCACTATTTTAATATTTCCTTGTTACAGTTTAAGTAATGAACACCATGCACTTCGGATTAGGAATAGAGTTTGGTTTAGAGTTAGTTGCATTCAATTATGCATAATTTACTGCTATTACTACAGTAAGTAGCCTACATGTAACAAATGTAACATAAAATAAAACTGTAAAATAAAGCATTAAACCAGTCTAAGTGGGTTTTCTGGTTTCAGATGGTTTAAGATGATCTTCAGCTGGTCTGCTGTGGCCTGATAAGCTGAAAAGTGTCCAAAACCCCACTAAAATCAGTCAACATACTTGAAAGCCACACTGTTAAGATGTTTCAGCAGGGAGATATGAATGAACAAAACATTCATGAAAATAATAAACAGAACATAATGACTTGGGAGAATATACTAAAGCCGTACATATCCTGTGCAAGCTGAGCACATCAGACAACCAAAGCTTAACCCTTCTATTGTCTTCGGGTCATTTAGGTTGTGTTATTGGAGTCAGGCTTTGTGCCATTTTCAAGAACATCTAAACTAAAACACTTAGAGCAAATGTTCAGTTATATATAGTGTTTACTGTTTAATATTTTATATTAAGGCCTGGTTTCACAGACAGGACTTTGACCAAGCCAGGATTAGGCCTTAGTTTAATTAGAACATTTAATGCCTTAGAAAAAAATACTGGCGTGCATCTTGAGACAAAACATTTTCTTATAGGACAATAGGACAGTTAACGTATACTTGCTGTTATTTTTAGTCTGAAGGTTTGAGAAACTTGCATCTTAATTGTACTTACACCCTCTAGTACACTGCAAGCGTCCTGTCCCATTGTTTGCTTGCAGTTTAGTGAGGAATGAGGATGGGAGAAAAGTGTGATGCTCATTCCCTTCATCACACCCATCTCACACAGTAGCAGTCACATAATGGCTTGATCATGAAAGTGTTCTTTGATCTCAGCTGAAGTTCTGCTAAAGCATAACTGCTCCACACCATTAACTCATGTCTTTGTGACATTTTCCTGTCGTAAAGCAACGGATACCTTTAATAGCCTTCCTCTAGGGAGAAAACCTCTGACTAAGGCTGGCAGCTTGTTTTTGGGATCAAAACAACACGTAACTCAAACAAAAATAAAATGGTATAAACTACAAATAAGGCTGTATGTGTTTAAGTCCTAAGTCCAGTTATTGTCTAGCCATTATTATTATTCACTTCATTTATTTGTCATGCCCTTACAAAAGTGTCATGGTTCCATGAAGAATCTTTAACATCCATTGCACAAAAGGTTCTTTTTAGTGGAAAAGTTCTTTAGATTATTAAAATGTTCTTCAATCTAAGAAAAAAAATGGTTCTTTTAAGAACTCTTCACTGAAAGGTTCTTTGAAGAACCAAAAAATGGTTCTTCTATCTATGGCATCGCTGCAAACCCCCCTTTTGGAACCGTTATTTTTAAGAGTGTGGAACCGTGAAGATATTAGATTGGGATACCATGATACTTTTGTATATATTAAACAAAATACCAATTCCAAATTGATATACCAAAATGAATACCAAATGATTACCCATTCATTTCACATGGCAATTCTAAGAATATGCTAAAGAACATGTCCAAATAAACCTTGTCCTTGTTACTTTTAATTTTTTTACTTTTTTGTTAGTGAAAGAAGTAAACTGACTGTTGTTGTTTTGTCTTCATAGGCAAGACAGAGCGCTGTGTACCTAAATACCCTGCAGAGCTCAGGTAGGCACTTACATGCATTTACAAGTCTATATTTTTCACTATTTCTTAAAGGTTAAATAAAGGTGCAAGCTGGAATCCTGTTTGGCGATATACCAGCATCTCTTTTGTGAGAACATTTGCTTGGGAAATTAAATTATGCCACCTAATTCAGGCACACACTTATTGGTTGCAGCTGAAATGTCACTGTACTCTGTTCTCGTAAAGAGCATCTCTTTCAGTGCCAATAACCACATCCTTGCTTGGCACTGTATTTTATACAACATTAACCGATGCAAAAACACTCGACTGTCAAGAGAGATATATTTGTCTGTGTTTCCCTACGGCAGAGTTCAAGAAATACTCAACCACAACAATTGCTTCTCAGACAAGATTGCATGGAGAGAAACACAATATTCAATGTGCTTGTAATATGAGTAAAGCACAAACACTTACTGATGACAGTGAATGGATGAGAAGCAACTGTGGCATTGATGGGCTTTGAGGAGTCGCTAATTTGAGACTGAATGTCCCACTGTTTTTGCATATTACACGTGTCATATTCATATTCTGTGAACTTTATTGCTTTCCTTGCCTTCCAAGTCTGGACAGGTTTGTGCGCCGACATCCTTAGGGCAGGATGCTGAAATATACTCAACCTTCCCACAGAACCGTCAACCTACTCCCAGTTCATGCTGGGGCAGTGTGAGATTCCTCTATGATTGCCTCATATGTAGACTTATTTTACACAGGCCAGCAGCCTCTGCTGTTAAACCACTTATATTTAGTCTCTTGTGATACCACCAGGAGTCTCGTTGGTGGTCTTTATCGTGCTCTATAACTGTAACACCATGATAAATATGAGTGGAACTCAACCCTGATGCTATTTCAGCAAATTGCTTTACTGTATGTATAGACCGACATACAGCGTGGAACCTGAGCTCTCACGAGACGAGACGAGACGCGAATGTGTGCAAGAAAATATTTTAGACTGTTGAACTATTAACGTGCACATATTTATAATGTCGAAAATATTTTAAAATTGGAAACATCAACAATCAAATCTCCTTTCCATAGATAATTTTTTTTGCTCATATACTATATTCACACAGTGTATGGTGTTTTATCATCGACTAGCACATATTTATGATACTGAAATTCACAATATATATCAGTACCAGTTATTGACTGATAGTATATTTTTTTCATTTATTGCCTATATATATATATATATATATATATATATAATTAATATAATATAACATTATCAAATTTATGCATATATATATATATTATATTTGATAAAGGTTATATTAAATTATATTAATTACATTGCATTACATTATATTATATTGCATTACATATTGGTTATCAGCCATACCATGAAAATAGTTATCAATATTTTATCATTAGATTATGGGGTTTTTTTTGTTCGGTGAGATGTCAGATAGCCATGGCATGCTCCTCTGTTGTCTCTTCCTAAATTGAGATAATCATAATGGATGGACTCGACGTTTAAAAATGGCTCAGATTGGAAATCTAATACTGGTCCCCGATGAAACATGTTTTTCATAAGATATGGAATGATACTGTGTGAGGTTTTTTTCAGTACTTTGTTTACAGTTATTTTTGGAATAATGTAGATAGAAGAGGATGACGTAATAGAGTTGCAGTGATGCTTTAGCTCTAATATGCTTATCTTGGCCATCAGTCTTTAAGTGCATTTGTCTCAGCTCAATAAGTCTAAAGTAACCTACATAAGCAGGGTTAGGCTATGTGTCCGCTGGTTGTAGATTTGTATATGCATACAGGTGTAAATACTTTTCTGGCGTTACATCTGCTAGCATTTTTGCCCATAATACTCAGAGTTTGAGATTGTCTCATCTCTCTCTCCCTAAGGGTTTAGCACCTGCTTCTAAAGAGAGACTAGGGCACAATGTCCTCTGTTTGATCCTGCACAACAGGCCCATAAATTCTCAGGAGCTTTTTTTTTTTTTAGATCTGATCAATTCTATGGAAGCTTGTTTCCGCCACAGAATAAAAAATAAAAAAGGTAATTGTGACTTTTTACCTCACAATTCGAACTTTTTTCTCACAATTGCAAGTTTACATCTCGCAATTCTGACAATTTCAAAATTGTGAGATATAAAGTCGCAATTGCGAGTTATAAAGTCAGAATTGCGTGATATAAAGTCGCAATTGTGTGTTATAAAGTCAGAATCGCGTGATATAAAGTTGCAATTGCGAGAAATAAACTCGCAATTCTGACTTTTTTTCTCAGAATTGCATGTTTATATCTCGCAATTCTGACTTTATAACACGCAATTGGGAGATATAAAGTCAGAATTGCATGTTTATATCTCGCAATTCTGACTTTATAACACGCAATTGGGCGATATAAAGTCAGAATTGCATGATATAAAGTCGCAGTTGCATGTTATAAAGTCAGAATTGCAAGATATAAACAGAATTATAATATAAGTCCGAATTATTTCTCGCAATTGTGTTTATATCTCGCAATTCTCACTTTATAACACTCAATTGAGACTTTTATATCATGCAATTCTGACTTATATCTTCGGAGATGTAAACCTCTAATTGCATTAAAGAGCGTCTCCTCCTTATTTCATTCTCTTTTATAAATGCCCCAAAGCACCCAAAGAAGTGACTACTACTTTTTAAATATCCTTCTCTTGTGGTGGATGGATTTAACGTCTGTCTCTTGTCTGAATATACGTCAAGACTCCAGTTAAGCGTGCATTTGGACAGTGCTGGGCACAAAGCCCAGGACTTTCTCCCTTTCTAGTCACATTTCCAGAAAAGCATTAGAGAACAGACTGGCAGCGAATAGGGAACTGCTTAAGATTGTAACTAATAAGTTATGGACTGCTGTATTAAATGATTGTTTAAATGCTCACAAATTAATTTAACAACCCACACTAAAGCATGAAATTAAATAGTTGTTTCTGGCTGCCTGCTACACAGTAAATATTTTAGTGAATGCTCTCTCACATGAGACTTGTCTAGAATAGATCACATAATTTGGTCACAACAATGCTCCAAAGGCACAATATTTTTGTTTACTTTAATGGTTTTGATTAGAATCCTGATTGTGACTAACTGATGCATTTTATTGCGTTATTAGTGATTTGAGTAATTCCTTAATATTAATTTGTTTGAAAATATATGTCGCACACACACCACACACACACACACACACACACACACACACACACACACACACACACACACACACACACACACACACACACACATTGTATAACACATCACTACAAGGCATGTAAGGTCTGAATCTGTGACTCATCATAGTGGGTCCTCACAGGTCTTGCTGTTCCAGCAGTGCAGTAAGCCATCATTAGTATCTCACACTGCTGTTCCTCACCCTCCGCACCCAGAGGAAGGACTGTAGGGGTTTTCACTCCTAGAAAAAAAGTGACAAGATCAGAAAGCTAATAAGACCACCGTAGGTTTGCAACACTGCTGCTTTGACATAACACAAGGTCCTATCATTTTAGGTCATGCACATTTTTGTCATGCCAAGGATTTTAAAATGAGTTGAGCTTTATTTGCCACTGCTTTAAAATATTATTTTATGCTCCATCAAGGGCATTGTTTAAGTTTGAATGCTGAATTTAACTTTAAATTTGGCATGTTTCCCATAGGACCTCTGTCCTGCTCTGAGGGCTTCACTGAGCTGGGGTATTACAATGGATCTGTGTCTCAGACAGACTCTGGCTCTTCCTGTCTAAAATGGACTGACTTTCCAGACTACATGCTGCAGTACCCTGATCGTGGGCTGGGTGACCACAACCACTGTAGAAATCCTGACCGTGCATCCAACCCCTGGTGCTTTTTCAGACAGAAGTCAGGAGCAATCGGATGGGCCTACTGCGACTGCCACCAGGGTGAGCATTCCTTGTTTTGTTTTTTAAACAAAAGCTTTATTGTTATTTTAATATCTTTTTGTACCTTGAGTTTTGAGGAAGAGTAAGGGACCATTCGAGACGCAGGTCAGTGGAATGTAAAAAAAAACATGCTCTTGAGATGCGTTTTTAAAAGTTGAACTTCATTTAACTTGAGCACTGTGTTTTCAGAAGACAGGAGTGCAACGATCAAACATGTCAATCCAGCGCATGTTTAGATAGAAAAACAATGGAAAAGCAGAGCAGTGGAATGCAAAAAAATATTTTGTGTGGACAGACCCTAAGTGTAAAAGTGACAAAAGCCATTTACAAACCAACCAACACATGTGCAAAACTATATTTCTGATCTGAAGCTTGAAAATGATAAGTTTTACTATGCAAAAATGTTTCATCAGGTTGTTTCTTGAGCAGGCTGGTTATCGTTACAGATATTATATCAGTCTAGCATGACTCTCCCATGGATCATTTTAGACATCAGAGATATACTGTGACCAGCTAAGTTATAATTAGGCCAATTATGCACTGAATATGTTCTAGACATATTACAGTTTTTCTCGATTGCTTAAACACATTTCTTGAAACTATGCCTCGTATTCTCAAAACTATAAACACAAATCCATAACGTCTCACCCAATTCCACAAACATCCTATTTTCAGGTCAAAATGAAGCTCTACACTCAAAACCATTCACTCTTGCTGAAAAAACAAACTTTGCCCTCAGACAGGACACACAAGCCCTCAAAATCACACACACTACAACATAGTCTAACACACTGGTGCAATAAATTCAAAACAACATTTCCAAAACTGGTAAGTTATGGTGCTTGTGGTTCCCCCCTCACAACGTGATGAACACAAAAGACACAACCAATGGATACATTGGCACATTTGTATTCATTCATGTACTACACAGTACAACACACACACACACACACACACACACACAATTGTTTTGTTTTTTTCCTGTTTTACTCTTTTTTTTCTTCTTCTTTTTTTACTCTCTCCTCTAAATTTGTTTTTATATTTACTTACAGTAAGATGTGTGTGACCATCATATGACAGTAAAAGAGCACACACAAACCTTATTCTAATATGGAATTGTATTGGAATGGTAAAGAATGTTGGTACGTGACAGGAGGGCCTCCACTCAAGGAGACAATATGATGAACAAGTCTAAGAATGTTCCCCATATGGTTGAAATACCATCATTGGCCTAGAAAGATAACATTCTGGGAGTCAAGACTATAAAGGATGAAGGATGCCCTCCCTTCACTGTCACACTCTGCAACCACTCTGTGCGACTGCTGGCCTTTTCTTACAAGAAAATAAACCTCATCAGACTATTGGAAATGTTTGTCTCTTATTCAGTGATAGAATTTTGTTTGCCACCACACCTCCATGAAGGTTCTCGAGGCGACAGTAAAGCGACTCAAATTTGGCCTTACTCGTAGCCCAGCTTCCCTCATAGTCATACCATTGACTAAGACATGGGCAACTAGAGTGGCTTGAATTTCATCTGAGACTGCTTGTCTTCTTGTCCTTGCCCTTCCTCCTCCTCATTCTTATCCCTCTTCCTTCATGTCTTTCTGGATCCATTGTTCCAAAACTCAATAAACTGATTTGGGCCCTTTTATCTATCTATCTATTGAAGGATCTGATTGATGTGTGTTAAATTTTGACTCTTAGTGTTTCCACTTGGGTAATTGTGTGCTAACTGAGCTGAAGCTGTGCTGACTTGAGTGAACAATATTGAATGCTAGTGCTTTCTAAATGACAACACGGTCTAGGCAATGAGAAATGAAGGGATTTGTGTGTAGAGTTTTGCAGTGAAAGTTCAACAAATATGACTCATGTGTCAAAACAGGGAATAGTGTTTATAGTTTAGGGAAATGGGTGGTTATAGTGTTTAAACAATCGAGAAAAACTGTAATTGTACCCACAGACTGGTAAATCTGACAAACGTGTGCGCTAATTCTGATTCATCTTTATTATTCTCAAATTAATTACCGGTATGATCAACACATGCTTTTCTGGAGATGCGTGTATGTATAGGTTTTTTTACATGATTATATTTATTTATTCATTAATTTACAGTTTTATTTATTTTAGGTTTAATTTTTTTTAGGTCTATTTGCATAGAGGCAGTACAAAAGCATAAACAAAATGCAGAAACTTGAAACACAAGCTAATTTGTATCTAAGTTTCCTTTTTGAGTCCTTTACATACAAATGGGTTATTGGAATACACTCATTTCATATTAAATCAGTTGTCATTCTAATTTAAACAGCTGCAGTACATACATACAGTAAATAAGAGAAACAACTAGAATATTCAAAATTGCAGAAAATAAAATAACATTTGGGGCTGTAGCGCATGGTTGCAGGTGGCTCTAGTCTTGCTACATTTGACATTGAAAAGCACTTACTGTACCGTGCTGTTTGTGTTTATTAAGTGAATGTGTCCTGGTGAGTATTTGTGTCCTAGCTGTCATATTAGCGTAGGTGTTGTTGTACAGAAATCGAGTGACGTTTATTATGGCAGTCACAGCACGCAGCCACAGTCAAGGATTCTCTCTGTCCTCTCTTTTTAATATTCTCTATTCGTCTTCCCCTGTCTATGCATTTATTGTCTAATAATCAATCAGACTCACGTCCCTCATGTGTATTTGTTACTCTGTGTTACTCCCATTCTGAAAGTGTCTGTTCGCTCTCTGGATCTCTTTGTGCTGGTCTGTCATCATCACCTGCCTGTGTCTGTGGTTCAGTCGCAAGCTGGTGTTGAAATCTTATCTGCCTTATCTCTGGGAGCTGTGATTATCTCTGTCTGCCTCTCTCCTCCTTTTCTTTTCAATGTAATAACATTAAACACGGTTACAGACTCAAACAATTAGTGTGCATTTAAATTAATGTCTGTGAGCATGGCATGTGGCAGCAAGATGATAATTTGCAAGACACAGTGTCTCTAATGTGATCATTCTGTACTAATTATAGAGAGTTGATTCACAGAGTCTGTAGATGTAAATGGGTGATAGTGGGGTAAGCTGTGCCACTTTTACTTAAGTTGTCCTCTAGTCAAGGAGAAAGAAGACGGAGGTAAAAGGTAATTTAATTATATTTCAGGATGTCTGCTCTCCACAGAATAGAAAGAAGACAGTATCTGAACCAATAAGGAAATGGAGAATTGGATTTCTCAAAACATAAAAAGCATTTGATAAGCATATATATATATATATATATATATATATATATAGTAACGGGTGCGTATCATATTATCAACAATATGAAGTGCATTACATATTACATTACGTCAGGGTTTCCCAAACTGGGTTTCTTGATAGGAACTGCAGGGGGTTTGTGAGTTTAATGAAAAGCTATTAAGTAATTAAATCATAAAAATGTAGGATTAAAATAAATCAATCAAAATAAAACACTTACTAAGAAAGATTAAATATTGTATTTGTTTACCTGCATGGCATGTGATGACCATTAACCGACATCAGAGAAACAAGAACTTAATTTTATTTCTTATTATTAATATTATTATTGACTTTATTTTATTATTGACCTAACTATATATATACTGTAGACATTCAAGGGAAAGTTCAATGTTTTGTTATATATCAAAATCTCTGAATGTGTTAGATTCTGCACCTCTTCCTCCAGGTGAGGCTCGGTTGGTGGGGGCTTCGTCTAATAAAAGTGGTCGTCTTGAGGTTTACCTGAATGGCCGTTGGGGAGCAGTGTGTGACATTCACCTGACTGATCGAGATGCCAGTGTGATCTGTAGACAACTGAGGCTCGGGTATAAGCTGCAAACTCTATTCATTATTAGCTAGAGGCTCTGAACTGATTAACGCTCAGTATGTGCTCTCATTTAATTACCTGCTAACTCCCCAACAGTGAAATCGGCACTGCGCTTCGGCACTCTTACTTTGGACCTGGATCTGGTCTCTTCCACTTTGAACGTCTTGGCTGCCATGGCAATGAAGATTCTCTGCTGAAGTGCCGGAGCCGGAAATATGTCTCCGGCGACTGTAACCATGGCAATGAGGCCGGAGTGGTGTGTGCTGTCCCAGAGGGTAAGTTCATTCTTTCATTTGAGTGGGGTTATTCTGTATATATATAAACTTTCAATTTTGATCCATTTGATGCATGAAAAAAAGTATTCATTTTCTTTTACTTTAATTTACTTCAACTTTTGAAAGGTATATAAATATAGATGTACATATAGATATCGATATATAGGGCCTATATAGATGTAGATGTATATATAGAGAGAGAACAAATGCAAGTTAGGAAACATTATCTTTGTCACATGCTGTCAATTAAATTTGTCCGAGCTTCCTGTTTCTGCTGATCATACCCCTGTAAGATATATTTTCAACAGGGGTTTAGCAAGGCCTTCTGTGGAGCTAAATGAAGACAGAATTCATGACAGACAGAAGCAGAGTCATAAACCGTGTGCCTGTTGTAATGGGACAGTTTGCTAGAACAAGGTCAGGTATATTTAGGGAGAGCTGTGAATTATTCACACAGAAACATTAGGAAGGAGAAAGCAATCTGAGATCTCTGAGGCTTTGCCAAGGGTTCTTACACGTCCCCATCATTTACCACGCACACATACATGCTACTAAGCATTATGCCATATGTGGGAGACATATATCTTGTAAAAGTATCTCTACTGATGCATATAGCATCATAGTTTTAAGCTTCTGCTCTCAACATAGTGTGAAATGTTTCACTGATTATTTTGTCCTAATCATTCTCTGCTGCAGTAAATGAATAATCGGAATAAATGAAATGTTTCGCTTAGGTAACGGTGCCCCCCTGAGGCTCGTGGGAGGCCTTGAGGATTTTGAGGGGCGTGTGGAGGTGTACCATAACGGGAGGTGGGGTACTATCTGTGATGACCAATGGGATGATATTGATGCTGAAGTGGTTTGCAGACAGTTGGGGTTGGGGTAAGAAATATGTCATCATATGTATCCTTTTTGATGCCAAGGACCCCCAAATATGACTTCATGAATTTTTTTTAAGAAAGACAACCTAAATATAATACTTCCAATTAAAAATGTTTTATATATATTAAAATAAAATATAATATTATCTGGAAAATATTTATTTTCTATTAAGTTGACAGATTGGATTTTATTTCATACCTTTCAGGCTGAGGCTGTAGATAAAAAGGAAAATACAGTTGTTAAATTAAATATCTTAAGTTAACACGTTAACTTTGACAGCCCTAAAAAATACATTTAGTAAAAAAAAAACTAACATTTTCCATGATCTGCCTTGTGGCTTTCCTTTTGAAAAAACAAGAACCTTATCGTATAAGCGTGAGTAAGAGGATATATAGCAAGTTCTTCTAATGTTGCTTGAAAGCTTTTGTAATTAAGGACATCATCAGGATGTTACTGAGCTCTTTTCTGTTTAGAAATGTTTAGAAATATTTATAAATGTTTTGCTTTGAGCTGGGAGACACTGATGATGTCATGCACAAATCTGAGTGCTGCTTAAAAGGACAGTCCTTTTTACGCTCACTAGCACAGTGAGTGAACTTTATTAATATAGATGAATGGAAGGAGTGTATGAATGATTGATGGGGTGCAGGGATTCACTCCATGTATCTGCAGTGGGATCGAAAGCAACTGATTTTACCCTTCACCATCCATCTAACATTTTTGTCTGTTCTGTTTTCTGTTACCACCAAAGACACACGCACACACAGACCCAAATACTTTGCTGTGGTCACTTTCTACTACACGTCTCACTATCCTCTTATTGTACATTATATACATCGATAATGATTATCTTGAATGCCTTTGCACTGTAAGTATCATTACAAAGTTATGTAACTGAACTAATATGGTACCTCTGTATCTTTCTTCCCCCTAGTTATAATCATAAATGTATACTATTTTTCCAAAGTTTGAAAGAAGTCTCTTTTGCTCAACAAGGCTGCATTTATTTGATCAAAAATACAACAATTGTGTCATACAATTGTAATAGTATTACACTTTAAGTAACTATTATTTATTGTCATATACTTCTAGTTTAATTTATTCTTGGCTGGCAAAGCTGAATTTTGAGCATCCATTAAGGCCCGTTCACACAAAGGACAAGAACTATAACGATAATAAATATAAAGTTTTAAAAATCATTCTTAATGTAAAATAATAGCAGAGCCCACGCCACAACTATAACAATACCGGCACTGAGAAACAAGATTGTTGGACTCACTTTCACAATGATTTTTTCAAGCTGATGAACAATAATATTATAAAAATTGACAGCCAATCAGAATCCATCACGCTTTAAAGGGCTTGAGCACTTCAACAGTTCACTTCAATTCTGATTTGGTACCCAATTTCTTATTATTTATGTTGAAAACAGTTTTGCTGCTCAATGTTCTTGTGGAAACCATGATACATTTTTTTCCAGATTCTTTGATGAATAGAAAGTTCAAACAACATTTTGAAATACTTTTATTTAGTAAAATTGACATTTTTGATTGATTTAATGCATCCTTTATGAATAAAAGTATTCATTTTAAAAAAGTACTGACCCCAAACTTTTGAAAAGTTTCGTCATAGGAAAGAATCACAGGCATTTGTTTATTTTTAGTGGTGTACCAAAGGCGTGGACATGGGCACACTTTGGGCAGGGCACTGGGCCTATCGTACTGGATGGCGTGCACTGCACAGGAAATGAACTGTCTCTTGAGGAATGTCCTCATGCGCCCTGGGGCCGGCACAACTGTGACCACATGGAGGACGCTGGAGTGTCTTGTAACCCATTTACAGGTGAAGATGACATGAACTGTGTTAGACAACATCACTCCCGTATGATAACACATTGAAAGTACTATAAGGACCAAAAGTCCTGCCCCTTTTACTTTTATCACCATTTCATCTGTCTGTAAGTGCATAGATTAAACATATCCATGCTAATGCTGCTGTAGATGGAGTCTTGCGTCTAGTAGGAGCTGATAGCCCATGGGAAGGACGCCTTGAGGTTTATTACAGTGGAGAATGGGGCACCGTATGTGATGACAACTGGACTGTACGTCATGCCCAGGTGGTGTGTCGACAGCTGGGTTTTCGGTAAGCTACTCCTAATATTCCTAATGTAAATGTATGTAAGCATATGATGTGCTACTTTGAAGTAACTAAAAGCAGCACATTTTTGCATATTAGATGTTTTCAAGTTTGATTTGAGATCTTTTGGTCTCAGGAAACCAAGAATGAATGACTGTAAATGTTCTCATTTAGCTGTCTGATCTGTTGCTGCAATACCGCTATTTGTCCAACAGAGGGCGTGCTGAGGTGGCTCCAGATGGGATGTATGGGGAGGGTACAGGGTTGATCTTGCTGGATGAGGTAAAATGTGAAGGGGGCGAGAGCTCTCTGCTGGACTGTGCTCATGGTCAATGGGGGCAGCATGACTGCTCCCACAGTGAAGATGTGGGCATACGCTGTGAAAGAGAAGGACATAATAATGAAATTCCTGAAGTGGCTCCTGGCGGAGGTGCGTAAACTCCATGTAAACACTTTTATTAGATTTATCATCATCAAAAGTAACACAAAATCCTAACCAGATGTTACACAAGAAGAAACATTTTACACTTTTAAGAGCCCTCCAAAACATATTGGATACGAGGAAACATCATCTTTTATAATATGGCATGTTTGCATATTTATATATGCTTATAAAAAACATTGTATCTTGAAGAACATGGTTAGAACATGGAGTAAAAAATATTGACATCATCAGAAAGTGATTTGTTGCTCTGACATCAAATCTTCGTTAACATAATGTGATTTTAAAAGAATTATATAAAAAAAGCTATTTTCTGTCATTTCAGGCACCGTATTGACACCATATTGTAGGGCTGTATAACAAGAGTGCCCGTAAAAACATTCTTAGCCAATTAAATGCCTTTGTACCCCACGTGGGGGATATGATTTCGCATAACATCATCCTTTAAAAAAGATAATGGATTTACATTGTAACTAATTACATATACATATTATTCTCATATATTCAAGTCTATAGAGGCCCATCTTTTCTGTGCTGTTTCTAGCTATGCTGTGGTTCCAGGTCCCCTGGTGAGGCTGGTGGATGGTGAGAGCCGTAAGGAGGGCCGCGTAGAGGTGTTTATTAATGGCCAGTGGGGCAGCGTGTGTGATGACGGTTGGAATGACATCAATGCTGGAGTGGTCTGCAGACAGCTAGGATTCATGTAAGAATGTTTCATGTGATCAAAGATCATCTCAAAATCTTCAGACACTTATTTGTTCCTCTTTCCCCTTTTCAATATCAGTGGGGTCTCGAAGGCCCGCTCCATGGCTTATTTCGGCGAGGGCCAGGGACCCATCCATCTGGATAACGTGAAGTGCGTTGGAACAGAGGCTTCGTTGGGTGAGTGTTCAGCTGTAGGCCCGGACGCCCATGATTGCAGGAACAGTGAGGACGCAGGGGTCATCTGTGATTACTCCACTGAACCTGTAAAGTACAGCGGCATGAGCAAGCAGGAATGTGGTTTGAGACCCAACACACAGAGGCGCAGGAGAAGGATCATTGGAGGAGACAAGTCTTTACGGTAATGGACGTCAGGGTTCATATTATTTGCTAACATTGTAACATCTGGATTGTTATTTATTGTTTATTGGCCAGCTGCCATTGTTATTGTCTTATATTGCACTGTGGTCACTGGAGAACATCATATAATGTTTGTATATTTGTTACATGAAAGTGACTACACTTTTACTGTATAAGAATCAAATAATAATCAAAAGGGACAGTAAAGACATTTATAATGTTACAAAAGATTTCTGTCAAATAAATTCTGTTCTTTTGAACAGCAAATCAGCATATTAGAATGTTTTCTGAAGGATCATGTGACACTGAAGACTGAGAGTAATGATGCTGATAATTCAGCTTTGCCAAAATATATTTAAAATATAGGCTAAATCAGTTATGTTAAAGTAGTATTTCACAATGTTACTGTTTTACTTATTTTTGATCTATATACAGTACTGTGCAAAAGTCTTAGGCATGTTAATATCCCCCATAATTGTCAGTTCAAGGTCACTGAAAATGTTTTGTTTTGGTGATTACACCACATTCAATTTTAATTTTAATTTACATTTTTATAAATGGTGTCAAAGTGTTAACCATATAAAACCAACATGAACAGAAAGAGTACATTTCTTGGCACGTGTGTTTTAAACCATGTGTAACTGTCATGTAGTGGGGACTGGCCGTGGCAAGTATCTTTGTGGCTGAGGTCTCAATCGAAAGGCACACATCCACTTTGTGGGGCGACTCTCATCAATTCCTGTTGGGTCATTACTGCAGCTCATTGCTTCAAGAGGTGAGAGAGAGACTCTACTGACATCTAGTGGCTCTCCATAGAATGATAACCACTTTACGTTGTAACAATTGATGCCATTCATGACATCTTGGCAATAAATAAACATGCTGTGCATGAACATCTCTTTTTTCAGGTTTGGTTCTGACCCCTCCCGTTACGTGCTGCGGCTCGGCGACTACCACACAGAGGAGAGGGACGACTTTGAGCGCACTCTCTCTCCTGAGCGCATCGTGATCCACAGGAAGTATAACAGCCAGGGCTGGGAGTATGATATTGCCTTACTGAAGTTGAAGGGTACAGATGGGAACTGTGTGGCCTTTAACCCGCACACTAATGCAGTTTGCCTTCCGGCTCACAGCAACAAGAGGGGCAAGAGGCCCATTGCCTGTGTTATTACCGGCTGGGGAATTACAGGTACTGCAAACTTAAACATATTCAAAGTGATTTGAACACACTGATGATGATTAATTGTTTCCTTTAGAAAGACCTATTCTAATAATGCTGGGTAAAAAACTATGTAAATATTAATTATTTATAAACAGTATATTAAATAGAATAAGGAAAATTAAGATAAAAAACTATTTTTGCAAACAAATATCTACATATGTACATATTATAATATGACAATTAAAATACAGTAACATTCAAAAGTTTGGGGTTGGTAAGATTTTTAGATTTTTTTTTAATGTCTTATGCCCACCAAGACTGCATTTTTTAAAATATAATAAATAATAAATCTGCTACGCTGCTGCTGCTGAATTGCTGCTGCTGTTGATTATTGCTGTTGTTGTAGATTATTGCTGCTGCTTCTATTGATTATTGCTGCTGCAGAGCAAGTAGGAACTTGCTACTGCCAATATATACACGACACTGCTGTGAGTATGTAAGACAGACTGCTGCTGCACAAATAGCACATATCAATTACCCATAACAGATCTATACGGGTGGAGCTGGGGAAGGTGGAGGGTTTTAGACGAACTTTAAATACCATTTAAATGTTGAGCAGCAAGCTTATTGGCTGCAGTTGAGACATGAACCAATCAGCTTGTGCCAAGTAGTTAACGCTGTAAATATCATCAGCTTGCGTTAAGGACCCACCAGCCTGCGCCATCTATAGTTTCATGACAGAACTAGGCATAAATGTATTTACTGTCACTTTAATGCGTCTTTGCTGAATAAAAGAATGTACAAGTAGTAAATCTTACTGACCCCAAACCTTTGAATGCTACTGTATATTTTTATATTACATAATTTATTTACATACATTGAAATGTTTTTTTTTTTTTAAAGGTTTGGAGATGCTAATTTTTTTCTCTTCTTGCATTAGACTCTGAGTATTCCCGAACACTACTGCAAGCCTGGGTTCCATTACTGCCCTCTTTGAAGTGTAAAAAACGCTACGGCAGTCGCTTCACCAGCCGCATGTTGTGTGCCGGGAGCTTGTCGAACCATCGGCGTGTGGACAGTTGTCAGGGTGACAGTGGGGGTCCCCTGGTGTGCCAGGGCGATGGTGGGCACTGGATGCTCACAGGAATCATCTCCTGGGGTCATGGTTGCGGCGACCCCACCTATCCTGGTGTATACACACGGGTCGGCCGGTTCCTGAAGTGGATTGAGAAAGTCACCCACAGCCCTGCCAAAGCGTGATGTTACAGTGTTGACATTAAAGCTACTTATTGCATTGTATAAATATATATTATGTATGAAGGGATCACCAGCTGGCCATTAGGTTTAAAGCAGGTTTGATTCCGTTTTTTTGCGTTGCACATTTTACCACTTGCACCATGCCATTTCAGTTCCATTTCTGTACACGTGAAACGTTCGTGAACATGCAGAAGAACGTAAAGCCACAAATGTATGTTTTTGAGGGACAGCTGCATTAAGTGAGTGGAGTTTTCCAGGACTGAAAGGTCTTTGACAGATAAGCCTTTGTAAATATGTCATTTTGCACTAATCTGCATGCCAACAAAGTGGAATATCTGTGGGAGATCTGTGTTCTGGTCTGGCTTTTCTGGATTCTTAAATCAGGTCACATATTGCACTTAAACATATTTTGTTGAGCTGAAGTTCATTAAGGTAAGGAGCGGCATGCATATATGTAAAAATGTATCAACATTCCACTTGTATGTTGGTTATTTGTGCTCTTGTTGAAGGTATGTAGGGTACAACTATCATTATTGAGCTTACAATTTACAACAGTGTCAGTTTATTTAAACATATTGCATTTTTCTAAAGCCCCTACTGAAGAGAGGTAATAATATCAGTGAAATTAAGCATTGTACTGTTAATCGGCTGGATGACATGGGGAAAACATGAGATGGGAGCAAAAACTATATAAATGCTTGAAAAACTTTTGCATTTGTACAAAACAGGTGCTGTAAATACTATGATGTGGGTGGAAAACTATATTTCAGTGCTTTTGTGAGTGAACGCAAAGTTTCTCGGGGGAACGCAATACTTTTGCAAAAGAACCCAAGTGTATTGAAATATAATTATTCCTCCTATCTCTTTTTTTTTTTTTCACCACCATGTCTCCTTAGGGGCTTTATAGTATGTTGTAAGTATAAATTACAATACAAAAGACTAATATTCAGGGCAACTGTCTTTTTTTTCATATTTATTTCACATATGGTCAGAATCTGCTGCTGAAAAGTAAATTATGTCATCTGTTATCATTTTCGGTCAGTCATTATATTACATGGAAGTTGTGTTAAATGGGCTTTAGTGATGTTGTTACATTTGCTTCCTGCAGTGAATTCTGCTTCTCAAGAATTGCTGAAATAGGCATAGACAGAAGGAGAGGTGGAGAAGACCACTTTAGTAATTAGTCAAGTTTAATGGCAAAGCATACTTACAGTACAATTCCAAGTCCATTCTGTTCAAATTATTTAGATGTTTTGTTTCTTGATACTTTATGAACAGTATGTTTTTCATCAATACCAAACAGAAACTTTGATGTAATTATGTAAAAATGTATAGGTGGTTATGCCAAATTTAGCCTCGTTTAAACCAGTTTAGCAAAACTGTGAATAGTCAAATGATTAGACACCAAATGTACCAAACATAACATGGAAACAATATGGGTTCAACAGATTTAAATGCATGTCCTTCTCTGCACTTTATTTTCTTGTTCTGAGAATGATGATGGGAAAGCAAAAACAAGCTAATCAAAATGCATAGTGTAATGTTAAGGCATCATGATATTAATAATTTATCTTAAATTGTGTGTGTATTAAATGTTTAAAATGTAACATTGGAACAGGCTGATTAAAAAATAAACATATGAAAGGGTTTTGAATATGTATTATTATTGTTAATGGTGAAATTAACTCTTTCACACCCTTTATGTTGCAGGTACACAACAATATGATCATGCTTTATATCTGCTAGAAATGATAATGAATGAAATAAATAAGTCATCAAAATATTTATTATCAAAGTCTATTTCAATAAACATTGATTCTGCAACATCCAAATAAATATAGGTATATAAATTTGTTGTAGATTAAGTTGTTTTTATCGATTAAAGTAAGTAGAAAAAAATGACTAAATAAGTAACAAAAACAAAACAAAATATTCAAAAGAACAAACAGTTTTCCAGCATACTTATAAATGGTTTTAAGAACAGAATATACAGTTGGCAACCTTTATTAATCATAGTCTGAAGATAATCTGACTTTAATTTTTTTTTTAAATCTAATATTACATCCAGCAGTTTTGCAAAAATATTGAGACCCAATGTCTATTACTTTAGACTTCAAATAATAAAATCCTTTGTAGTAAAGGTAAATGCATGACTCTTATCTTAATAATGTCACCTAATTTTAAAACAGTCAAACAATTACTTATTTCAAGATAAATATAATAGAATCAGATTTTTTTTGCATGCTTTATTCATTTTAAATAGCCTAAGCAGCCTAATTTTTGTATACAAAATTATAACAATACAAAATATCAGTGGACTTATAGCATATTGTAAATTGTAATCATATTATCCTGCAATTTGGGTGGCACCAAATTCCAAAAATTATGCTGGAATTGATACTGGCTCTGAAAATGATAAAAGTCCACTATTTGCGTGATACCAGCACAGCAACATGAATCGTTGCATTGCTAAAAGAAGCTCTATCCAAGTCACTATTCGTTCATTGTTACTTAAGGTATTTGATTTTGAATGTAAGCTCATGTCCTAGATCACACAGTCCAAGACTGACACAATCGGACCATGACAATCTGTTGCACAATATTCATTTGTTGATACTGAAGTATTAAGGTAAACCAAACAGTTGAAATGCATTATAAATGATTTATGATTTAATACTAAACTTACATACTAACGAACAAATAACTGCCATATAATGTATTATGCAATGCTAAATTCTGTAATGAGAGACTAGTGTTTGTCTGGCTTTAATGTGGAGCGGAAGTGCGGATCAGCTGATGCTGGAGAGCCATCTTCATCTTCCCGAGCAGAGCAGAGGAGAGGGGGACAGGACAGAAAGAACAGGGGGATCTCGACTCCAAATTGTCAGCTTTTAAAGGCATTTTGGATCCAGAGAGCGCTGGCTGCTTTGAAACGGAGGACTAGAAAAGAACCGGCCGGTGGCACATGTAGACAAGCGGATGACAAGCTTTTACACACAAAGGAGAAGACATATGAGGCAGCTAGAAGTGGCATAAAGACAAATGTGTTTTCCACAGATGGACGCCTGTCCCGGTCGAGGGGTCAAATCAGAATTTTAGTCGTCTGAATTTTTTTTTTTTTTTTTTTTAAACCTACGTTGAGGCAAAATGCTGAGATAAAAGCACTGGCCGGTCGTTTGGTTTGGGGTAATCAGTGGATCGACAAGACTCGGATTAGGGACCAAGGCTTTTGTGCCAAAACATTAAAACAGTGTTATTCCGTCTGATTATGTGTAGGGACATATAAGCACAGGTCGTGTCAGCGCTTATTTTGACAGTTTTTGAAGTGTTTGGGATTTCGGGTTAGCCGGAACGCTAGCAGGCTAATCGACTAACGTTAGCCTATCGGAGTTAGCAGAGCTACCTCGATCGAAATAAAAACAACCGTACCTGGGTTGTTTTTGGTTAACACAGGTTTACTACTGTGATATGGCCTTATTTAAGAGAAATATCCCCGCAGAGGGTCACTAGGTGTACTTGGGGACCTGTTTTTCTTCACCGCTCTCTTGTTTTGTTAGCCGTAGAGCTGTTGTGGGACTCGAGGCTCAGCTGATAGGACGAACAGAGGAGAGGGGGTTTAAATTAACATTTGAGTGAAAAGAACTCCTGCTTGCTAAAACGACCAGAACTCTGCTAACATGTTTACATGCAAGTGAGTCACTACAGTTCATGCTGTCAAATAACATTACTTGCTATGTAGTTTGAATACTACACTAAAGAGGGGCTTATTGATTTCAAAATCTTATTTCATAAGATTTAAACCTCAACAAAGGTCCAGTAATACATATCTGGAGTGTTCTGTCCTGTACGTACACACTTGACGATGTAAGACACCACTTAAATAGGGGGGAAAGTCATAAGTATATAGGTTTATTAAATCTTTAGCTATGGGCTGTCACTTTTTTCAAGAACTAGACCCCTAAGCGTCTCCAGCAATTGGGGTCTAAAAGCATGGATTAACTCCACTTAACTGCACCGCAGTGATGTGCAAGTGCTCCATCTGACAACCTAAATATAGCATACATTTTTTTAAGAAACGCAGGCTTTTTTTGAGGGGCTTCGCAGGGTGTTTGGGTTGAGTGTGAGTTTCCCCTCCCCCTGAGCGAGTGTCACTTTCTCAAAACAACAGAAGCTCAGAGGCACGTTCAGTTGGAGCTTTCAGGTCTCCACACAGCGGATGTGATGGAACTGATGTTCGCTGAGTGGGAAGACGGAGAGAGGTTCTCCTTTGAAGATTCGGACCGTTTTGAGGAGGACTCCCTGTGCTCATTCATATCAGAGGCGGAAAGCCTCTGCCAGAACTGGAGAGGATGGAGGAAGCAGTCTGCCGGCCCAAATTCACCCACTGTGAAGATTAAAGGTAATGGAATATTGTATTCGTGTGCTGTGAAATGCTTTATGTACTGTCATTGTAACGTGAGCACACCGTTCCTTGGCATGGCTGCACTTTTGACCTTAGGATGTATTCTTAACTTATGGATAACACTGTCACGTGACCTGCATGTTCAGAACTAACAAATGAAACTACCTCCAAACATAGCCCTATTTGGACAATTGAATTAACCTTTGTATGTCTTGGAGTTATTTTTGACATTTTTTTTTATGAACACACAATAAATATCACTAGTGGTGGAGTTAGGCATTGTCAAGAATATAAGAATACCTTTTGTATATATTATAGTAAGTTTCCCATCTTTGTGTTAAATAATTTTTTGAAGGTCAGTTATGGCCTTCTTTAAACGTTGGCTTGTAACATGTTAAGCATCTTAAATATATGAATCAAATATATATACTGTTCTCTATGATAGGGTGCAGTGTGGTAAAATCCCCTTCTGATATAATTTTATCTTTCATCTTATAGCATTGCAACTAAAGCCACTACACTACTTTCATAACACCTGTAGAACTACAGCACATTGTTTTGCATGCAGCGATGAATTGATTTGTTGCAATGATTTTGCAAAGTGAGTCCATTGTGACTTTCAGACACTATGGAGATTTATTTGTGAAATTTGCATGTAAAAATGTTTCGTTAAGATTCACATCATCTGTTTACAAATTAGTAATACAGCAAATAAAAAATATTTTTTTTTTTTAAATACCCAAAGTGATTTTAATTAAGCAGAAAAAAAGATATATTTTGCTTAAGCTTTTAGACATTTTATTTACTAAATGTGTTGTTACAGCAATATTCAATGTTTTTTTTATTTTTTTTATAATTTCTTAAAAGGAGTCTTTAGATTTGTACTCTAGTAAAAAAAAAAAAAAATTTAATTCATGTATTTTTAATTGTTTTCAATATGTGAGTGAAATTTGACTTGAAGATCACAGGTGAGTGACATGTCAGAGGACGAATAGTTCACCCAAAAATTTAAATTGTCATAATTTACTTACTCTCCTATTGTTCTAAACCTGTAAGACTGTCGTTCATCTTCGTCACACAACTGAAGATTTTTTTTTTTTAATGAAATCTGAGTCATTTCTGTTGGGTACCATTTGGATGCTTCAAAATGTTCACAAAGAGTTTGTAAAACTAATCCATATGAATTGAGTGGTTTAGTCCAAATTTTCTGAAGAGACACGATCACTTTATATGATGAACAGATTTAATTTAGGCTTTTGTTCACATATTGATCAGCAAACATAAACAGTCTCAACTAACCTGCTTGATGCGTGAGAACAAACCACTTGCGGAAGCTCAAACGTGCTGTGTAACACGAGAATGAACCTCATTAGGACATTATAGCTTGAGCTTCCGTTTACCATGTTAGATGTGTGCATTGATGAATATGTGAATAAATATTCAATCTGTTTACTGTCTTCGGAAAATTTGGACTAAACCACTCAATTAATATAGATTAGTTTTACGATCTCTCTATAAACATTTTGAAGCATCAAAGTGGTAGTTGCGTAGCTTTCAATGGAGGGTCAGAAATCTCTCAGATTTCATCAAAAATATATTTGAGTTCCGAAGATGAACGAAAGTCTTACGGTTTTGGAACGACATGAGGGTGAGTAAATGATGACAGAATTTTCATTTTTGGTTAAACTAACCCTTTAAAAGAGATAGTTCCCCCCAAAAATAAAAACGATGTCATTTGCTCATCCTGATGCCTTTCCAACCCTGTATGACTTAAGTTGTTTTGTGAACTAAAATAAGATATTTTCAAAAATGTCTTTTTCCCCATACCATGAAAGTCAATGGGTTGTTTGAAGCCCAACATTCTTCAAAATATCTTCTTTTGTGTTCCGCAGAAGAAAGTCATACAGGCTTGAAACAACATGAGGGTAAGTAAAAGATGACAATTTATATTTGGATGAACTGTCCCTTTATTATATTGACTAGAAAAAGCAATGTCCAATTGTTATGAATTTATGCATTTCTTTTTTAGTTCTGGTTTAACTCAGATTTGCAGTATTTTTTTTTTTCTAGCAGTAAATCTAGATCTTTGATATTGCAGCACAACTGTGATGTGTTAAAATCATGTTTGAAACAACTTTGAGTTGCATTTGGTCAGTCACTCTGTATTACTGCAAGTTCTTTAAACTGCTGAAATTCCATCCCACCAAACGCCCCATGCTGTGCGTGTGTCCAGAGAGTTGTCAGTTGTGAAGGGAGAGATCTGTGCTGGTGCAGATCTGTGAGTGGAGCATGTAACATTTGTTGGATAAGTTAAGGTTGTTTGGAAAGGAAGGCCTGTGTGGTGTTTAGATTGAGAGTGAGTGAGTGTTGTGGGGGGTTGGGTGGAGTTGAGCAGCAGAGGGCTGTAAAAAGATCTTTGTCTTGTGCAGGTCACTGCCTCAGAGCAGAGGATTGTGGTTAAACAAAAAAAGCCACATTTGATCAATCTGCATAATGCTGCTGATCTTGCACAGCCCAGTTTTAGACACCAAATCCCCCTGTTTTTTGTTTTGTTTTTTTATCATAATCTGTTCTAAAAGTAAATCAGAGGTATATCACATGCCCGTTTTCTTGGCACTGGAACTGAGGGAACACAATCACTCAGACGTAGCTGTTTATATAGCACTCTGTGAGCTGGGTGTCTTTGTTCTCTGGTTGTTGGGCAGCAGGCGGTAGGGTTTGGAGCAGTGAGACGGCAGACCGCTCATGAGAGACTGTCTCACCTATTCACTGCCTCACAAAAGACAAAGCTGTCTCGTAGCCTGTGTTAACTCCTTTTCTGTTGGTCACCATGGTTAAGTCAGCCAAGATTGGCTATGAGTGTGCCACCTGATTCATTGGGATCTCGCTCACACTTATGCACATATTGTTGCTGAGCAGCTGTTTGTTGGCAGCACCTTTAATGAGTCACCTGTCCCCTGTGAAGTTGTTGTCTCTATGACTCCCACTGTCTGTCTATAATGTATTCTTGTATCTACTTGTGGTCTGGGTAATTCATGTCCAAAGTAGTTTAGCGTTTCATCTTTTGGCGGTTGGTTTTAGATTATGTGGGTGGCTGGTAATGGTGTGGTTTGCTTCTATTTAACCATGACACGTTTCAGTGCTTTGCTTAACAGCCGAAACACCAGGTTGTAGGTAGACAGAGTAACGGTAAAATGTTAAGTTGCCAACAAATTGTTGTCAACAATTTTGCATCCCCTTTTTTCCTGAAGGTAATATCATAGCATCCTTTTTGACAGTACTTGACATTGACAGTTGTGCTTTTTGGTTAAGGGTGATTGATTTAACCCTAGATAAAACTCCCATTTTTAATAACATGGTCACAATTCATGGAAATGGCCAGTCCTGCTGATTTTCCTGAGAAATCAGATAAAGGATTCCTGTGTTAGAAGAACTTTGAAATTGCATTAGTTTATATTACTGTAAATAACTTGCATTGTAGACACACTATTGCCAGTTCACTACTTTTGCTCCGTAAACAAAAAAAGTTCCAAAAGTCAATGTGGGAAAAAAGCATATTCAAACTGTTTTTTCATTCCAGAATGAATCTGAGCAAGTCATTGAATCTGTCAATCTACTGATTTGTTCAAAAACACAAAGACAGTCACTTATTTCAGTCCTGAATGAATCAGCTTGTTGGAATGAATTGGTTGAATGAATGATTCATTGATTTACTCATAGGCCCAAAATTGTGATATTTACACTTGTCTGCTTATGGGCATGAAGTAGTTTGGGTAGTGTGTGTAGAACCTTTGATGACCCAGTGGGACACCCTTAAATAGGGTCATTTCACTTCACTTGTTTTGTTTTGTGAAGTTTCTTGAATGAATCAGTGTTTTTAAAAAAAAATCAGTTTACTGAATGATTTGATGACTCACTCAAAAACATTTACTTTCTACATGTAACCATAGAAGAGTCACATCGATTAATGCATTTAATTTACAACTTATTTACTGCAAGTTTGTGTCCTTAATGTTTTTATTATGTAGTAACCCTTTTATAAAAACAGTAAGACAGTTGAGGCTTTTGTACCATTTATTCTAGTATAATCAGGTCTAAATGTTGTTTTTAGGCACAACATGCAGTGGTCACAATATATTATAAAAAAACAAAAAAAAACGTAGTAACATGCTTTGGCTTCAAGTGGCAGTTGTGTAGTGGCAGCAAACCAGTGTATTGTCTGTGTGAATGTAATGTGAGATGCGGCTCTAAGGTGACCGTCGAGTACAGTGGATTACAGTGCCATTGCCTAAAGCTCTGTTATGATAATGACCTGATGTTGGTGTTCATTTCAGATGGGTCTTGCTAATATCTTATGAGATAAGTATGTCACTACAGCCTTGCAGCTCAATATAAGAAAAGTTGTATTATGTGCTGCCTCTGAAACCTGTGTTTGAGTTCACTTTAGGCTGTAGGCACAGATATTCAGTTGCTCTTAAAGGAGTGGTTTTTTTAGTCTGAGTATTTTTCATTATTAATGCCTGGCGACTCTTATCATTGTCTGGAGGAAATTAGTGACTTGAAACCAGGACCCTGCAGGATACTGGAACCCCACCCCCCCCACCCCTTCTCAGCGGACAGCATTTAGTCCCTGTTGGCAGCTCTCCGGTTTTCTCTCCATTTAGCCTTGAGTGTATATGAACCGTCTGGTTTAGGAACAAAATAGGTTGCCTGAGGTCTTGAACCTCACTTCTCAGTCATTTGAACTGCAGCCATCTGTGTGACTATTGTTCAACTATTCGACAGAGATGCCAAGTAGTTTTGATTGTTTAATGCAGAGTGGCTGTGACCGGAATGTAGTGATTTTATCAACCTGCTGATCTAGCCGTCTCAAGGCCTGTTCATGCCAACACGAATGTTCGGCATGAGAATTTGGTCAGATTGGTCTGGTTCTGGGTTCATCCTCAGCTATTCACTTAACAAAATATTATTTTCGTGAGCACCACCTAATCATAGTTTTACATAACAGCAACAGCTCTGCACATGTGACCACACACAAAAAAAAAATTGGCGTAGGATTTAGCCTACTTTGAAACTATTTTCACTCAGAAATCGCTAGTAAATTTCACAAATTATTACAAATAAATGGCAAGTAGCACCGAATTAAACGTGTGTGGCTGTTTGTGTCGGTCTGAACAGACGCTTTAACAGCTGTTCTTTCAAATTAAAATGTTTATTGCACAGAACTTTCACACTGAATATTTGTCTGTGTGAACAGGCCTTCAGATTGCTGCTAAATAGCCATCGATGTCATTAATTCTTTGAGTATCTAGTTTATCTGAAGCAGAAACTGTAACTCAGATGTCACTTCTTTTCTTAGATGGACAAGTCATCCCTCTGGTGGAGCTGTCGGCCAAGCAGGTGGCATTCCATATTCCATTCGAAGTGGTGGAAAAGGTCTATCCTCCCGTTCCTGAGCAGCTCCAATTGCGGATCGCCTACTGGAGCTTTCCAGAGAACGAAGAGGACATCAGGTAAAAGCCCACAGACTTTGGAACTGCTAATAAACACTGGCCAGTCAAAAGTCACTGCTTGGATTTAAATAGGCAAATAGTTAAGAGTCTAAGGAAATAACATCACAACATTTATTTCCATTAAGGGGTGCATCAATTCTTGGTCAAGATCTTGTATTGACAACGCAAGAGTCATGCACTCTGTAAAGTCTGCTCCAACACATCCCAAATACTTTCAATGAATTTAAGGTCTGGGCTCAGAGGTGCCAATTCATGTGTGATTCTTTATGCTCCCTCCAAACCAATCTTTCACAATTTGAGCCTGATGATTCTTGGCTTTGTCATCCTGTAATATGGCCAAGATGCGTCTTCACATGGTTGTTTAAGAAATGAAAAGCTAAACACTTCATCAATTAGGGTTAGAAGAACTGTTGCCAAACATATAACTAGCTAAAAACATAATATTCACTGCAATAATGATCCAGTCATAGACTCTTAAGCATTAGCCTATTTAAAGGGTTAGTTCACCCAAAAATGAAAAGTCTGTCAGTAATTACTCACCCTCATGTTGTTCCAACCCCTTAAGACATTAAGATATTTTTGATGAAATCTGAGAGCTGGATCACTCCTCCATAGGCTTTTATGGGATCGAAACTTGCCGGCCCAGAAAAGTTAGTAAAGACATCGTTAGACAGCGAGAATACTTTCTGTGCACACAAAAAAACAAATGAATGAATAGTTGAATAAAGTTGTTATTTTTGTTTGTTTTTTGTGCACAAAAAGTATTCTCGTCGCTTGATAAACTTATGGTTGAGCCATTGTAGTCACTTGGACTATTTTAAACATTGTCTTTACTAACTTTTCTGGGCCGGCAAGTTTCGATCCCATAGAAGCCTATGGAGGAGTGATCCAGCTCTCAGATTTCATCAAACATATCTTAATTTGTGTTCCGAAGATGAATGAGAGTCTTACGGGGTTGGAACAACATGAGGGTGAGTAATTACTGACAGAAGTTTTATTTTTGGGTGAACTAACCCTTTAAATCCACACAGAAACTTTTTTTTGGCCGGGCAGTGTATTATTTTAAATACTTGTGCATTACCTTTATGCTTAACCAGATTACCAGAATGCCTATTAAGATATAGAGTATGACCTGCTGAATGCTTGGTTTAATTTCCTTCTCCTTTCTGTTTGTGCAGATTATACTCTTGTTTGGCCAATGGCAGCCCTGATGAGTTTCAGCGTGGTGAGCAGCTCTATAGAGTGAGAGCTGTTAAAGACCCTCTGCAGATAGGTGAGAAATCAAAGACATTTAAGTATTTATTGTGTCATGAGTGGTGGGTTTTTGACCAAAATGTTTGGAAAGTCCCTTTTGGTGAATTGCTTTGCTGCACTGAACAATTCTCACATAAATCTGAATTGGTTTTTATAGGATATAAATCTTAAAATCGCACCCTAAATAAGCCATCCTTGTGTTTAGAGTCATCTTTGGCTCTGTACATGTTCAATGCCAAGTCTTCTAATGGCCTGAGAGACAACCAGAGGCATGGCACATAAGGCTGAGTGTATGTGTAAGTGGTTTAAGCTCAGGCTGTGTGAATGAACGCTGTTGTTGGAGGCAGTGGGCCATACAGCAGCAGAGGGAGATCATGATGCAGCTGGCCCAAGTCTGACCTAGCCTTTGCACACGCACACACCCTTCAGGGCTCTGCCTGCGTGCCGATTCACAGTGTTTAGACTGCCCGTAGAATTCAAGGTTAGAAATGTGTAATCAATGAGTCTTCCAGGTAAGTTGTGTCAGTAACACTTTACAATGAGGTTTCTTTAGTTAATGTATTAACTAACATGAACTAACAATGAACAAACATTTGTTACAGTATTTATAAATCTTTGTTAATGTAAGTTAATAAAAATACAGTCAATGTTTGTTCATGTTAGTTAACAGTGCATTTAACTAATGTTAACAACCACAACTTTTGATTTGAATAATTTATTAGTAAATGTTGAAATTATCATTTTGATTAATAAATGCTGTAGAAGTCTTGCTCATTCTCATTTCATGTTAACTAATGTAGTTAACTAATGAAACCTTATTTTAAAGTGTTACCAATGTGTCAGTAGCTCTAATAACAAATAGTGATCTTGCTGTTTAAACATCGTAACTTTCTAGAGGGAAAAATCCAACTGGCTTAGGTAAACTTTAGGTTTTTGGTTGCATTTTGACCCCTCGGTGTGTTTGGTTCTTCTGATTTCTGAGTTTCGCTCACTGCTTTTTTGTTTACAGTGTGGTAGCAGATTGTTAGGGGGATTTATTATCAATTATATGATTCTGAAAAGACCATTAAAAAGAAAAAATCCTCCTCTAGCTGCCCTGGCCAATCAGTGACAACCCACCACACTGACCTCCTAACTGCCCGTCAAGGCCAAATCAAACGTTTTCAGTCACTCCACCAGAGTGGAGCCAGAGTGGTCTGACAGAGAACAGCTGCAGCTAAAAGGGAAGTGCTTCCAAAACTCTTCCCATTGCACTGTGTTTAACCTCATAGTGAGAATACAGTGCTAAAAAGACTATAACCTTCAGCCTTTTCATGTCATGCCCAAACTTCTTGGTTGTTACAGACCTATTAGTCTATTCAACAAACATTGCTGGATTGCCCACTAGGATATGAGTCAGATAGACCCATTCAATCACTTAATTTGTGGTTCATGTGAGGTAAATTATCAGTTTAATCAGAGATTAAGTTTACCATGACTGTAACAATATCACTAATACTAACAATATATTCTTTAATGACGTGTAACTGGTGACAACCTAGTGACATTTGCAATTATGATGTGCTTATTGGTCCAGCCAGTTGTTCTCTTAATTAAAGAAAGACCCTGTTTTATACGAAGTTTTTTTGAAACCTTTGGGCCTTTTGTTTTATCAGGGACAGCTGACAGGAGAATGTGGGTCATGAATAAAGGAATAGAGGGGTACTTTTGGCACCGACAGGTAGACTGAAAGAAAAAAAAGAGGCAGTGTAGTAGAGTTGGCTTGAGGAGGCCCGTTGAATTTGGAACAGGAGCTATAAGCTGAAACCACCCACCACCCCCACCTCTGCTCTTACTGGCCAGAGGAGCGCTGGCCGCTGTCCAGTGGTAAAAGCTTTCGGCCAACCCCCTGCACTCGACTCTCCACACACACTCCATGCACACATTTCTCTCTTTCCATCTCAGATGTCTTTCATTTCCTGTATGGTCTGTGTACAGTTCAATTGCTGTTTTATCATTCAGTCTTGCAGCCACCAAACTCCCTCAGCCTTTTAAACATTAATGTTTCCCTTTTTTTTTTTAAATACCTCCTTGCATCAGGTGCAAATATGATGTTTTTAGAATAATCCCTCTAAAAACAAAGCACAAGTTTTCATATTAAACAGTATTTTACAACAAATAACTCCCCAATAATAAGGACATTTTTATCCAGAGTGTGAGGAGAATGTGAACTAGTTTTGTGTTGAAATGTGTTACCAAAGACTGACATGCTTCTGTTCCCTTAAACAGGTTTCCACCTCAGTGCCACAGTAGTGTCGCCCCAGGCCGGCCAATCAAAAGGAGCCTACAATGTGGCTGTAATGTTTGACCGCTGCCGCATCACTTCCTGCAGCTGCACCTGTGGAGCAGGAGCCAAATGGTGTGCCCACGTTGTGGCCCTCTGCCTCTTCAGAATTCACAATGTAAGAGTTTGTAGATGACACACACATTGTCCTCTCGCTTGGGATGCATAGTATATCTGTATCATTTATTGTATGATATTATTGTATTTTTTTTATTGGATATTTAATTGTGCATGCTTTATTTAACCTATTTTTACACATCGATAATGCTAATGCTCACTCAAAGTTAATCTTTAAAAACACTTATTTAATATCAATGTTAAATGTCATTTTCAGCAAATCTGAAAAGTAATATACTGTATATCGTCGCTGTTGGGAAACCTTGTTTCTCCAAAAACGCTACTTTTCAGGAAATGGAAGCACTGCGTTGTCAGAGTTGATATTGTGGCTTTATATATGGTCAGACACTTGCATGTGTCATTGTTATATTAACATTTGACCAAAATATAGCTTAAATTGTGTTACAAGGTTTTTGACCAGCGAATTTTGAAGAATTTTGCTCATACGTTTTTTTTGTCTGTCATTAGAACGTCTAAATCTGAGGCAGTAAGTGTATCTCTTTTTTTATTTATTTTTTATCAACTTACAGGTTAAGTTTACTGTTGCTATGTGGGTGCTCAGTTTTTCTGTCATTTGGCCAAAATCTCTTGTTATTAAAGACAAAGTGCTATGCACATTACTATAATTTGACAACAAATGCTAGCCTAAGACACTCTTCTCTGCTCCTCAAATACATAAAACATTAGCGTCTGTCTGTCTGTCCATATACATACATACATATATATATTATTATAAATTTCTTGAGTAAAGAAAATGCTGTACTTATTCAAAAGAACCAGTTCTTTATTTCCCTTAGCATTGCAAACAAGCAGAGAAAACGGCATACGGCACTTTATTCACGATAGAGGCGGGTGGAGTTTTGAGGTTTGACCAACAGTTTGTGAGGATCCAATGGAGTTATGAGGTTTAGGCTTAAGCTCTTTTTTAACTTTTCATTGGTTAAATATTTGCAAAACCCACAGAAAGGGTGACAAAGTAATAATTGGTGAAAAAATCATTAAATGACAAGATATGGATGTACAAGGTTTCCGCCCCAACACCGATATTTATTTTCCGTATTTCTCTTTCTTTCTTTTTTTTTGAAGTAAAGTGCAATTATTGAGATTACCTTTGTTTAGGCTGGAATTTGAAGGTGAAATACAGAGCTTAAAAGAGAAGTATATTTTAATGTGTCTTATGAACTAACACTGCAACTCCATATGTAGCATAGTTAAGATTGTCCCTTAAGGTTCGAAGAAATGAATGCATTAAAAGAAAACAAGCTACTTAAGGCAACAGTTCTCATTGTGTCTCAAAATGACATATACACGGGAATTTAGATAGACGTATATTTGGGGAAGATTTCACTTACAGCACATACACAAACTTTCTCTAGGTTTCTATCTGTGCGGAGTGACCGTGGGCGTGAGAGCACTGAGAAGCTTTTGATTAGGTTTGATGCCTCCCTGTGGTGTCAGGAGGGTGGAGGGAAGGATCTGCACTGCTGTGATATCCCACCCCCCTTAGGAGGCCCTGCCACAGTCAGATAGACCTGGCGGCCCGGGCCGTGGGTGGCGTTTAGCATTTGCATGTGGGCTTTGTCTTCAGTTTGCTGCTGTTGGGGGAAATTATAACAAACTTATTTTGCATAAGCTTTTCTCACATGGTGTGGTTTTGTTGTACATATCAAATACACAGATATCCATTGAGTTATTTGAATTTAATATTGTAATTTTGGAAAAGTGAAGGAAAATGGATGGAGGAGAATTAAACTCTTTAGGTAGCCTAGATTTTGCAACCTGACGCTTGCCCATGTTTGTAGGTTAGGTGTATCTTATCTTAAACCGTTTCTTGGCAAAAAGCTTTGTGTTTAATTTGAATGCATTTACCATCATTGTGCATTCCTGTGTGTTTCAAACAGCTTTAGAGTCTATTATGCTATTGTGAGTTGAATAAACAGTATATCCTTAGTTCTGCTATGATATGAGACCATTTATCAGCCACACAGGAATTTCAGTAAATCATTGACACTTAAGACTTGATATCTTGCTGCAGAATCCCTTCACTTGCCTCTTTGCGTGTTGAGGCCGGTGTCTGATGAGGTTACCTATCACTTTCTCACATCACAGCCTGCTGCCTGAAGTTCAAATGCTTCAGGCTTGACATTTAGCCCACCTACTCGACATCTCAAAGATTGTCACAAAGTATAATGCATTCCTGCAGACTTTTTCTATATCCTAAACAGAACATGACATCTAGAAAGATACAGACTCAAACAGTCATTGATACTACTGGATTATGATATTGTACATAGAGAAGCTAGAGAGGCATGCACCAGTGATAAACTTTGTGTGTCAGTCATTAGACCTTTCATTCTGCATCATCGCTGTGCCCTTTAACTATTTGAGTGGGCTTATGTGTTTTTTTCCCATGTAGTTAGCTGTCAGACTGTCCTCACAGCTCAAATTGCATCAATACATCTCCTCACCATACTAATTATGCTGGTTGCAACTAGGATTAAAAAAACATTTCAACTGACCTGATTTGAAAACATTAAAAAGGGTCCTAGTCTTGACCAAAATGAACATAATTTTCCCTAAACTGCTTTGGAATAGTAACCACCAGGGTAATTATGTGGTAACCTTTTGCTTGATTTTTGTCTTTTAGCCAGTTTTCGTGACTTTTCACATTTGCAATTAACTTAAAGTTGAATTTTGCAAGAACCCAAAGCCATTTACAAATTTGCAGTACCTGAATTTGAAAAGGAAGTAAATTGCCATAATAGTCAGATTGAATGGGGGGCTTTCTGTACAGCTGTTTGAAGTCAATATTCATTGCTGCACAAATACAATACAATAAATTGAAGAAATGCTTTATATTGTAATATTTATATTTATTCAATGGGTAACACTTTACAATAAGGTTCATAAGTTAACATTAGTTAACTACATTAGTTAGCATGAACTAATAATTAACTGCACTTACACAGCATTTATTAATCTTTGTTCATGTTAATTTCAACATTTACTAATACTTTATTAAAATCTTGTTAACATTAGTTAATGCACTGTGAACTAACATGAACAAACAATGAACGGCTTTATTTTTTTTATCATCTAATGGTAACAAAGATGAACAAATACAGTAACAAATGTATTGCTCATGGTTAGTTCATGTTAGTTAATACATTAACTAATGGTTACTAAAGAACCTTATTGTAAAGTGTTACCATTCAATGTAATATATTTATTTACTTTGGCTTTAGTACAATAAATAATATATGTGTGTGTGTGTGTGTGTATGTATATATATATATATATATATATATATATATATATATATATAAAATATATATAAAATATACAGACACACACAAAAGTTTATCAAAGTTGTCCTAAGACAAAACGGGTATTGTTCAAAATTCATGTATAACTTTGATGAAAGGTTTTGATCCACTTCAAATGTTTATCATGTTTATATAAATATATATTTTTTTTTTATTAAAAGGATAGTTCATCCAAAAGTGAAGATTCTGTCATTTACTCACTTACTTATATTGTTACACACCTGTATGAGTGTCTGTCTTCTGCTGAAGACAAAATAATATATTTTTAAGAATGTTGGTAACAGACAGTTGACAGTAGCCTAAAATACTATGGAAGTCAATGGCTACCGTCAATGTTGGTTACCAACATTCTTCAAAATATCTTCTTTATAGTTCAACTGAAGCATGCAACTCATACAGGTTTGGAACAACATAAGGGTGAGTAAATGATAGAATTTTCTTTTTTGGGTAAACTATCCCTTTAATAACAACAAAAAACATAAAGCTGCCTTTTATTTACATTTAATCCATTTGGCAGTTGCATTTGTCCAAAGTAACTTCAATTACATTTAAGTTATACATAATTTTTTTTAATTCATGCATTCCCTGGGATTTAAACCCATAGTGCTAGAGTTACTAGTGCCATGATCTACTGTTTGGGCTACAGGAAGGCGTTAAAAAGGCCTTATGTTTAGGTTAATTTTAACTATTATAACTTAAGTGTCTTTCTCACACTTAATAAATAGGTTTTAATGATTAAAATATATATCCATTTTATATTTTAGGAGGGATGGGGCTCCCTCATAAAAATATCATCATAATGAGGATCTTTGGATAGTTAGAATACATATTGTGTGAAATGTCTGCAGAAGGGTCAGTCTGATATTGTGTGTGGAAGAATGTGGTCTCCCGTAGTTAGACTCTCAGCCACGTGGCTAATCCAGCACTCAGTCATACTGGGGCGTGTTGTCCAGGAATCCTAAACATTTCCGTCCTCCTTATCCTCCTCAGTTTAGTTCTCCAGGTCTGTCCTTCATCCATACTCCTCTCTCCCCATCCTCCATCTCCCAGACACAGCCAACACATCTCACTCCAGTAGTTCACAATGCTTCCCCCACGGGACACTCTGCATTCTCTTTAATAATCTCACTATGAGCCAAAGAGAGAATTAGCTCTGATCGGCTCAAAGCATGTCTATCTGGAGCTCATATATTATGTATGGGCCAGTTGCAAATGAGGGGTACTCCAGCATGTGTGTCCCCACCACGAGCAGAAGGGAGTACCAGGTGATGGCACACTGGGACATCCACCTGAAGGCATCAAAGCCTCCAGATACATTAGAAATGCACAGAGTGTTTGCTAATGAGCAGCCTGCTCCTGGTTTAGTTTGCTCTAGTGAGTAGGTTAAAGCACTGAAGCTTAATTTCAGTTATGTCTGCCAGCTTCACATATCAGTGATTTGTGTTTGGCTATAGGCTTCTGCTGTATGTCTTCGAGCACCTGTGTCAGAGTCCCTGTCCAGGTTACAACGGGATCAACTCCAGAAGTTTGCACAATACCTCATCAGTGAACTCCCACAGCAGGTGAGGCATGCGTTTTTTTTATTTGTTCTTATAAATTGACATGGTCTGGTTGCCTGTGGTTTCTCTGAGCTTTAAAGTGTCTATGCACAGTTCTAAATAACTGTGAAGTGCACACAGTGGCCTCATTGTCCATATTGGGGTGTGACTGCTCAGATTTATTACAGCTCGGTTTGTATCATGGTTCTGTGTTCATGACTCTGGTGTGGTTCTGTAAATACTTGGTACAGAATGAGGCAGAAAACAGTTACCAATAATATTTATGGGGTAAATGCTAATGTTTTATACTATGTATTATGTCATCATAATCTAATATTGTTACTTGTAGTGTTGTTCAAAGTACCGTGTGCATTGTGTTCACGAGCTCATCAAATATGTCTGTGATTGGCTACAACGATCAGCGCTTCAAAAACATGTTGTAAATATACATCAATGACGCTCTTCAGCGATCGCTTGCACAGATACACACGCGAGCGTTTCAAAACACTTTCAAACACTTCAGTGAGCTCTCAAACACTCCCGTGCGTTTATCATTGTAGCCAATCACAGACATATCCGATAAGCGCATGAACACAATGGCCAATCAAAGGTGTTTATGATTCTGCTAATTTCAGTACCGACTTGGTACTGAAGTCGGTACTTTTGACAACACTAGTTACTTGTACATAACATTATATTAAACATCATTTTTTGATTGCTTAAATATTAATAAAAAACTTTTATCAGATAATTTCTCATCTGATGTTTAAATTAATTTCTGGCTTTATTGTGATTCGCTCTTTTTTATCTGCAGATCTTGCCGACAGCTCAGCGTCTTTTGGATGAGCTTCTTTCCTCCCAGTCTACCGCTATTAACACCGTGTGTGGAGCCCCGGGTATGCACTGACCTACAAACCACAATTCATGAATTTCTAAATGTCTAATTTTCTGTGAAGATATGCAGACCTTGTAAATCCTCATTTTTCTTTTCTAACGATTGGTTCAACAGATCCTACTGCTGGCCCTTCAGCCTCTGACCAGAGCACCTGGTATCTAGATGAGTCCACCCTAAGTGACAACATTAAGAAGACCCTGCACAAGTTCTGTGGCCCCTCACCGGTTGTGTTTAGGTAAAGGCAACCAGACTGGTACTACTTACAGTGTAGCACAGTTTACTGTTGTCATCTGTGTTCTAAACCAGCGTTTCCCAAACAGGCATACATGATTTTTGGGGGTACTTTTTCAGACATTTTTTTATTTTATTTGTGTGGGTAAAGAATATACCTCACAAGCTAGAGTGCATATATATATATATAATTGATTCTTGAGATGAGGGACAAAACATGTTTTAGAAGTTAGTTTTTATTATTTAATAATACATTAATTATCAAATTATTTATTTGTCGACAAAGGTCTCAGCCAATGAACTGAAAACGTTCTGAAAAGGTTTCTTTTCTAAAAATGTAAATTTATTCACTTTAACTTAATTTGTCAACTCCGTCAGACGCATTAAAAGCATGCTATTTTAATTTGAGCCATCCAAAAACAATGTAAAGTCATCAATTATGTAATAATGGTGTTCAGTAAAGGAGCTAAGTGAAAAAATACATTTTCTAAATTCTTTTCATGGGTTAGGGTTATGACCAATCCTGTTCCTAAATTTCTTAATTCTCTACCTTCCTTTTAAATATTTAATGTATATGACCAATTTTCAGTTGATGTTTTAATATTTTAACGCAATAAATGGAAAAAAGAATAAAATATTTCTTAAAAATGATCAGAAACCTTCATCCGACAGTGTTAAATACTGAGGGAGTTGATAAAAACTGGCGGAGTTGACAAAGCTTCAACTGAAGTTTACAACAACTGATTGACAAGACAATTTTTTTTACTAATATTTAATTTAATACAACAATCCTTCCAGTTGTTTGTTTTTCTTTTTTTAGCAGTACAGTACGTCTCATTATGGGTCTTCAGTAGCTTATGTTAGGTTCCAGCAACAGAAATGTTCCCATTGTGAATCCAAAGAATCTGTTGCCCGTCTTTAAAACGCATCAATTACATACATTTTATTTGTGCTTGACCTACATGTTCACTCTCTATGGAGTCCATTACGTCAGTCCATTTGCTATTGCTATGATCTCATGTGAGTGACAGGTTGTAAAAAGAAAGATGTGTACAGAATTATTTATAAGAACGGCAATATTCCATAAAAAAATAAGTATCACCAATTTTGATCTCATGGTGACAGTAGATGTAAAGATGCTGTTTATATAAGGCATGTAAATCAGGCCACATATATATGTAAATAAAATCATGAAACAAGATTTATTTTTTGTATGGTTTGATATATTACAGATATATTACAGTATCTAGATTTCCTTGACGTAACTTTTTAAGTATTTTATTTGGATACATTTATTTATTTTTAACATAAATAGGGCTTTTGTGTGTAGGACATGTTTTGTCCCTTATCTCAAGACTATATTTATGTATTTAAAACTAGCCTGCTTTGTGAGACTTGTTTTATCCAATTTTTATTTGTATTTTAATAATGATCAAAAAATCGTTTTATATAGACCGTCTTAGTATATTACAAGGGCCACAAACATAACTGTTCTTTTTTGTCTCTTGTTGTACTTAGTGATGTGAACTCCATGTACCTGTCGTCCACTGAGCCTCCGGCAGCTGCTGAATGGGCTTGTCTGCTGAGGCCCCTGCGAGGTAGAGAGCCAGAGGGCATCTGGAACCTTCTGTCCATCGTCAGAGAAATGTTTAAGAGGAGAGACAGCAACGCTGCACCTCTGTTAGAGATACTCACCGAACAGTGTCTCACTCATGAACAGGTACCAAACCTGACTCGGCCACACTTCACACCCCAGGGTGACTGTTTCAAATGTAAAAAAATTGCATCATCCTGTTGAAAACACTTGTCACATTTATGCCTGCATTCAAACCATTTATTTAATTTTATTTCAGAAGGAAATTAAATATTTAGTTGTTGACTTTATATGCTTAATATTGGATTGGAGATGCATTTTAAACTCAACACTTAAATAAAATTTTTTTTATTCTAATGATACTCTACTGCTCTTTTTGTTCTTCCTCAAGATCATTGGTTGGTGGTACAGTGTGAGGACATCCGCCTCTCACAGCAGTGCCAGTGGGCACACAGGTCGCAGTAATGGGCAGACAGAGGTCGCGGCACATGCATGTGCCAGTATGTGTGATGAGATGGTTGTCTTATGGAGACTGGCAGTGTTAGACCCTACCATGAGTCCCCAGAGGTGAGCAAGTTTGTACAGCTGGTTAAGCTCTAAAGTACTAGGGATTCCTATTTGTTGTGATGTTGATCTAGAATTGCTCAATTTAAGATTTGTGGCTGTATTTTTCATCAATTAGTTAAGGTAATGTTTTTCCCCCTTTTTGCGACTCCTCAGGCGCTTGGAGCTTGCCGCCCAGCTGAAGCAGTGGCACCTGAAGGTAATAGAGATCGTGAAACGAGGGCAGCACCGTAAGTCTCTGGACAAACTCTTCCAGGGCTTCAAACCAGCTGTTGAATGCTGCTACTTCAACTGGGAAGTGGCCTACCCTTTACCTGGCATCACCTACTGCAGCGCAGATAAGAAAAACGCTTCCTTTTGTTGGGCCAGGGCAATGCAGCAGCAGCGGGGCATTAAAGCTGGGACCGGTGGGGAATCAGGAGATGGCACTCGTGGTGGAACCTCAGAAGGTTCTTCCTCTGATCACAAGTCAAGGAGTAACTCACATCTTCCCCAGCAGGAGGTGGCTGTCCGCCCTAAGGAGACCATTGTGAGCAAGAGGAAAGGAGTGTCTGGCGTGAACAGCGGAGGCGTTCTGGTTTGTCTGGGTGGCAGGGTCTCTCTCTCACTTCAGGAGGGAGGTAAAGGCATGTATAAAGCCAACAGCTCCTCCCCATCAGCTGGTAGTAAGGCCAAGCTAACGCAGAGCAACAAGGGCTCGTGTGGAAGTTCGAGTGGTGTCAGTGGGAAGCACCCTGGCGCAAAGCGGCGAACCAGCAGTGAGGACAGCTCTCTAGAGCCTGACATGGCAGAGCTGAGTCTGGATGATGGCTCCAGCCTGGCGCTCGGGGCAGAGGCCTGCAACACCTTCGATTTCCTTCCTCCTCCTCCCGAGATGTTGCCTTCACCCAGCCCGCTGCTCCGCGAGCCACTCAAATACACTGGCGGTAACGTTTCAAAAGAGCGTGCTTTTGAGACAAAACATGTGGCACATGCTGCCATGCCCTCTGCTGCTGATGCCCATGCCTGCTTTTCAAAGGAGAGCTCCATTGCAACCCCAGTAGTGGTAGCTATGGAGAAAGAGGTGGAGGTGGATGCAGACCTGGATGAAACCGGAGGAGACGAGGACCCTGTAGACGATGCTCTGCCCTGTGCCTCGCTCCCCAGCCAGGCTCAGCGGGGCCGCAGAGAGGGAGATGGAAGTGGAGCTTCAGGGGCCCCAGGACCTCAGGCGGCTGAGGCAGCAGCAGGTGCAGGTGCAGATGCTGTGGGTGAAGATGACTATCAAGCCTACTATCTTAGCGCTGCCTCAGAAGAGGGAGCGGATAGAGGGGTTGCAGACGGCAACCATGAGGAAGAGCCAGACATCTTTGCTGGGATTAAACCTCTGGAACAGGAGGGCAGGATGGAGGTGAATTTTTTTTCCCCCTAAAGTACTGAAGCACTGCCTAAAAGTAGCATTTAAAATGATCACTGAAAAATAGCTAAATGCGACCGTGCATCTTCTAATAGCTTCTGTTAGAAAAGCTTTCGTTCAAAATTTTGTTTTGCCATTATTTTAATAATGCAGTGAGATTTTTGTTTGCAAGGAGTCTGACAACAGCCGGTATGATCTGATCTCACCACCATCGAGTCTGTCTGTGATTACATGAAGAAACAGACAAAAACTGAGACCTCTCCAAGATGCTTGAAGAAACCTACCTACAAAGCTACCTTAAAAACTACATGCAAGTGTAACTAGGACAAAAGCTGTTTTAAACGCAAAGGGTGGTCACACCAAATATTGATTTGATTAACTTAGAAGTTAATTGATAAATAAAATCTGTTTATGCCATTATTTTAGAAAGCATCTTGACTTTACCACATTTGTACACGTGTCTAAAACTTTTCACAGTACTGTATTTTTGTAGGTAGGTTTCTTCATGCGTCTTGGAGATGTTGCCGCAGTTCTTCTGGATTTAGTCTGCCTCAGTTTTTGTCTGTTTCTTCATGTAATCACAGACAGACTCGCTGATGGTGAGATCAGATCATACCGGCTGTTGTCAGACTCCTTGTGTATAAATTCTGGAGCATGGCCTACATGGTTGTTTAAGAAATGAAAAGCTACACACTCCATCAATTAGGGTTAGAAGAACTGTTGCCACATGTATAACATGCTAGAAACATAATAATCACTGCAATAATGATCTTTTTAAACCCAAACAGTGACTTTTTTTGGGGGGGTTGGGGCGGGTTGTGTGTGTGTGTATGTATATATATATATATATATATATACACACATGTATACACACAAGTGACATGGTTTAATTAAATAAAAAATAAAAAACGGCAAGAAAAACAATTAATTTATTAACAAATAATCCTTCCATCAAGCAATGTAGTTCTTCAGCAGTTTTTTGTAGAATGGTTGCCATCAGATGCAATGCTGAAGTAATACTGATTTAATGAGGTCACACGTTTATGTTTATAGAGTATTTCACAATGGCTCTAAAGGCAGCACAGCCAATCATAATCAAGTACTGGAACTGTCCGTTTTATAATTGTATAAAGAAAATGTTGCCAAATAGTTTCATGGCTTGACCACAATTTTTACTTTTTATTTTATTTTATTATTTCTTTTCAATTTAATTGCACAACTTTAAAAGGTTTTCAAAGGTATAATGTTGTGTTGCAGGTACTGTTTGCCTGTGCTGAGGCTCTCTATGCTCACGGCTACAGTAATGACGCTTGCCGACTGGCGGTTGACCTTGCTCGAGATCTTCTGGCTAATCCGCCCGACCTGAAGGTGGAGCAGCCACAGACAAAGGTACCAAAATAGTATTTTTCATTGATTTCCCAGAGGTTTCAGCTGTGATATACTATCATTCCGGTGCTCACCTTTGAAAATGAATATCTCCTTGTCTCGTTTAGGGTAAAAAGAGCAAGGTGTCGACCAGTAAACAGACGCAGGTGGCCACTAACACCCTGTCTAAAGTAGCCTTTCTGCTGACTGTGTTGAGTGAGAGACTGGAGCTCCATAACCTGGCCTTCAACACTGGCATGTTTTCCCTGGAGTTGCAGAGACCTCCTGCTTCTACTAAAGCTCTGGAGGTAAAGCAGATGTAAAGCAAATCTCATAAATCTGGTGATCTGCTAGTCGACAGTATAGTTTGTTGTTAGGGATGTGTCTGGTCTTGTTGAAATTTGGAAGTGTAATATCAGGGGGGGGGTTTCTTGTTTTTTTTCCTAACTTTATTGTATTTTAATGGTATAAAAGTATTTACATGTTTTATATTATAATTTATGTATTCATGCATAAATATAAAAAATAATAGCAAGTAATATAATTTAACATTAGCAAATGAGGTGTACACAAATTGCAGAGATTTGAGCACTTCTATTAACACACAGTATAACAAACCACAAACTAAAAATGCATTGTAATGTTTTGATGGCAGTGGAATATTTTTTTTGTCCCAGAATTCTAAACTACTGTGCTCTTGTGTTAGGTCAAGCTGGCATATCAGGAGTCAGAGGTAGTGGCTCTCCTGAAGAAGATTCCTCTGGGTCTTGTAGAAATGACTTCCATAAGGGACAGAGCAGAGCAGCTCCGTGATGGAAACTTCTGCGACTATCGTCCGGTTCTGCCTCTCATGCTGGCAAGCTTCATATTTGACGTGCTTTGCACCCCTGGTAAGTCACACATCGACCTTATCCAACCGTTTTAAAAATGCTCTTTAAAAGCCCCAAAATCCCCATGCTCGTTTTTCATATTTTTTTGCTTTCACTTGCCTGTTGCAGTGGTCTCTCCCACGGGCTCTCGACCTCCTAGCCGGAACCGTAACAATGAGATGCCTGGTGATGAGGAGCTGGGATTTGAGGCTGCTGTTGCAGCTCTTGGTGAGTCAATTTATGTGAAAAAACAAAACAAAACCAACCAGCAGTAATGTGTGTTGTCGAAAATATTCTTTCATTCTGTGTTTTAATTGTCTCTTTCGTTAACTTGTTTTTTTTTTTTTTCATTAGGTATGAAGACAACGGTCAGTGAGGCAGAGCATCCTCTGCTATGTGAAGGCACACGGAGAGAAAAAGGAGACTTGGCTCTAGCACTGATGATCACCTATAAAGATGACCAAAGCAAGCTTAAAAAGGCAAGTCTTTTGGAGTTATCCTGTCACCGTTTAAACTGCCCTGTCAATCATCTTGTCACAGTTAAAGGGATAGTTCACTTTGAAAATAAATTTTGGTATGTTTTAGCTTACCTCAAGGGCATCCAAGATGTAGGTGTCTTTGTTTCCGCAGTAGTTTCAATTTTGATATTTTTAGGTCAAACCGTTCTTGTCTGTCAGTCATTTCATGCAGGTCTATGGATACTGTCTCAAAGAGCATGCACAAAGTCCAAATTAAAACAATTCCCCATCGTCCAAATTAAACAATTCCCCATCGTAAGTACACATTGATGGCCTAAGACACGAAACGAGCGGTTTGTGTGAGAAAACGAACAGTATTTATATCGTTGTTATCTCTTAAACACAGCCGCGTCCAAATGATCTGAGGGCGCGGGCGGGTATAGACATATACACTAGACGTCGCCTTGGCTACTGCAGTTCATTGGAACGAAACCGTAGCCAAGTGACATCTAGTGTATATATCTATACCCGCTCGCGGGCGGGTATAGATATATACTCTAGATGTCGCCTTCGCTACTGCAGTTCATTGGAACGAAACCGTAGCCAAGGCAACGTCTAGTGTATATATCTATACCCGCCCGCGCCCTCAGATCATTTGGACGTGGTTGTGTTATAAGAGGTAAAAACGATATAAATACTGTTCGTTTTCTCACACAAACCGCTCGTTTCGTGTCTTAGGCCATCAATGTGTACTTACGATGGGGAATTGTTTAATTTGGACGATGGGGAATTGTTTTAATTTGGACTTTGTGCATGCTCTTTGAGACAGTATCCATAGACCTGCATGAAATGACTGACAGACAAGAACGGTTTGACCTAAAAATATCAAAATTGAAACTACTGCGGAAACAAAGACACCTACATCTTGGATGCCCTTGAGGTAAGCTAAAACATACCAAAATTTATTTTCAAAGTGAACTATCCCTTTAAAATCCTCCACATTTAATTTAATTTAATTTCCTACCATTTCAGAGAAATGTAGTAGTACGTTGATCTGCCAGTCATGGGTCTTGATGCTGAGAACTTGTGGGTTCTCATGCTGAGAACTCTCCTCATGTGTTTGTAATTTGCATAATGATGCATTTTAAAAGTCAAAGACCAAACGTATCATTACAAAAGTTCAAAATGCTATTGCAGATTAAATGTGGATAACATTGAATAAATACCTTATTTGCACATATATTTCATTTGAAGAAGACGTGATTAAATATATGTGCATACACAGTTCTGGTTCATGTTTAGAGCACTAGAGTATATGAAATATGTCCATAACTTGAAAACATGCTTACTCACGCCCGATCTTAGCCAGATTCCAGATCATATAGATCTTTGATCCGCCTTGCTAGCATTGTTAAACTATTTGTGCAGAAAGCGCTATCAAGCGCTCAGAACCAGTGTTCTGAAATATTCTGTGTCTGAGATTTTTGGTGACACTGGGCGGAGCTTACATGAATATTCACGAGTTTCCTGTTTCGTGTTAAAGCGCCACTGAAAATATTAGTGCATGCTCCGCGGATCACAGAAACTGTTTTCGGTAACGTAATTGCGTTTCAACGTCGAATTAAGTTAAGCTTCTTTTTAAATAACTGTATGTATGCTCAATAGTTTGTACATTGTGTCGTGTGGTATAATTGAATGATTACAGCCACTGATTTGCCAGTGCTTATAGGCTTCGAATAAATGCCAGCAGCCATCGAGTTTGTTTGTTTTAATTATATAGGCTACTACTGTTTAATTGCTTTGGTCTTTTAAAATAGTTTCGTTTGATAAGTTGTATAAATGTATCTGTGGTGGCATTGTAAAGTTTCAGTTGTGATTATTTTGTCATTCCCTATTGCTTTCTTAGTTGATAGCCTGCATAACTTCAACCAGACATTAGTATTCAAACAAAATGAGAAATGTTTGTTTTTGACATGCATGAATTAATGCATGTAAACCTTCTTCATCTTTTTCCGCAAAACACACAATGCTCTATATGGGGCTGTTTACAAATGATTGGAAACATAGTGCTGCAGGGTTGCTAATTTCACCTTCACAAGGTTTTAGTTCAATTCTATAAGCTTACCACAATAATTAAAATGTTAAAATTGAATTACAAGTTCTTAAATTAATTGACTTCAAAGCTAAAAGTTACAAATGGGGGGTTTATTTACAAATGTGTATAATTGGCAAAAGTATGAGGATTATTAATATGGGAATAATTAGACACACACACTGCTGTGATTGTTCTGTCATTGCTTGCTAAATAATTTCGAAGTGTCTTTAATAAATCCTAAAGTGGTTTAACTTAGAATCAGGAATGATTGAGAGAATGTGTTTTTCATCTTCAAACCAAACCTGGGTCTCGAGCCAACAAAGTTTTAATCCCGTCTGGCTAGCGCACTTCCCATAATGTTTACTCATTAAGTCAGTAGGTGGAGAGTAGGCTGTGTTTTGTGGCTGTTCGAACACATCTGACCACATCAGTGTTTACACTACGAAAGCAATCTATTCAAATGCGTTTTCGACAACCTCTGGAAGTGGTTGAAAGTGGACAAGTTTGTGATCCAATAAACCAAAACACATCTTAATACCAGGTGTAAACAAGGCCTTAGTCTCTCAAATAACATTTTTGTAATGAAGGATAAGCCAAGATATCATGTGTGAAATGCAGTAAATGTCTTGTATAAATTTCTGATTTCATCTTTTTGTAGATTCTGGACAAACTCCTTGACCGTGAGAGCCAGACGCATAAGCCTCAGACTCTGAGCTCATTTTACTCTAGCAAACCAGCTACCAGCAGCCAAAAGAGCCCATCCAAACACGCCACCCATGGTGCCAGCGGAGCCGCGGGGGGAGTGTCAAAGCACACCCCTTCAGCAACATCAGCTGCTGTGCAGGGCGTGACCGGCGGGGGAGCAGCAGGGCAGCAGGGAGGTTTAGCGGCTGGCGGAGTTCAGAGCACAGCAACGGGAGAGGGCATCTCTGACAACAGAGATCAAGGTGAACCACATCCACCAAAGTGTCATGGGTAGACACTTCAATTTCAGAAGGAAATTCATTGCTTAAATGTTATTGAATTGGGTCCCTGTGGAGTTTGAAGTGACCTAGTTTAAAGTTGTTGTTTTTATCCCTCTTTCTTTCTTGGCAGAGGGTGCGCAGTCGACCTCCTGTGAGCAGCAGAGCGAAGCTGCACCCTTCAAGCCTGAAGGCACAGTGCCCAGTCGTCTGGCACTGGGGGGCCGCGGGGCATACGGCACACGCTGCTGGGGATCACCTGTACGACAGAAAAAGAAACACACTGGTAGGAGACAGTGGGTTTGTTAATTAGACAGATAGATGAGTTTATTTGATGCAGCACCTATGACCTGTGTCATAAAAATGAAGTGCACAGATCACTGCAAAGATGATCAGTTCACCCATTAGCTTTTTTTTTAAATAGTTATTTAATAATATATTATTTGTGAATTTTTATATATATTTCCAAATATAATATATTCATTTGCATATATTAATTTAATTTATTATTTTTAACTATGCATAGAGAATTTTGAGTGTGTAAAAAGGTGTTCTGTCTGGCATGTTTTCTCAGGCATGGCAAGCATTGACAGCAGCGCTCCAGAGACCACCTCAGACAGCTCTCCTACTCTCAGTCGACGCCCACTTCGAGGGGGTTGGACAGCTGCTTCCTGGGGAAGAGGCCAGGACAGTGATAGCATTAGCAGCTCATCATCTGATTCACTTGGTTCATCGTCATCCAGTGGCTCACGCAGAGCTGGAGGAGGAGCCAGAGCCAAGAGTACTGACACCAGCAGGTGAGACAAACCTGTCTTTTTGCCCTCATTGCCCCTTATGTGGGTTTGGTCTCGGTTTTTGGTGCTTGTCCATCAGCATCTCTTTTAAGCCCTTAACAAACACAACTAAATCTCTACTTCAGTACCTATTCATTGACTAAATATGTTGTTTCAGTTCAGAGTCAGAACAGATTCTCTGACTCTAAGTCTGCTGTTTATGACACACACGGTCTCTTTCTCTCTTTATAGGTATAAAGGCCGCCGGCCTGAATGCCATGCTCCACATGTGCCCAACCAGCCATCTGAGGCAGCTGCCCATTTTTACTTTGAGCTGGCCAAGACTGTGCTGATTAAAGCTGGAGGAAACAGCTCCACCTCCATTTTCACTCAACCCTCTGCCAGTGGAGGCCACCAGGGGCCCCACCGCAATCTGCATCTGTGTGCCTTTGAGATTGGCCTGTATGCCCTCGGACTCCATAATTTTGTGTCTCCTAACTGGCTGTCAAGGACGTATTCCTCACATGTATCCTGGATTACAGGTGAGAGATAATTGTGTAATCTGCAAGGATCACAAACTTCAAAATGATTTATTATCCCCTTGAAATGCAAATGTAATCTTTAAAATTCATATCCTTGGCATTAGAGTATCAATTCAGTATGGAGAACTATAGTACTATACTAGAGTATATTAATTTGTCCAGGCTCATGTATGGATTGATGGATATAGATAGGTAGATATGGAAGGATGGATATTTGTGAAGCTGCTTCATGCCTACACATGACATCTGCTCTCTCTGGGTCAGCGGCAGCACTAATGCAGATTTGAATGTTCCGGTGTGATTTTGTCGAAGGTTAAATAGACACAGGCGAATCGTTGTCATTTAGGAATAAGATCGTGTGGGTGTTTGATAGGGCTGTGTATCAGCAACAAAGTCACAATGCGATGCATATAATGATACAGATGCCACGTTACGATATACATCACAATACGGGTCTGCACTAAATTTCACCTCAGCAGTATTTAGTATAACAGCTGTTTATTAAACTGCATACTATAGGGCCATTGCAAACTATAGGCAGACCAAGCAGTTGCCCTCTGCATTGTGAAGGGCCTCTGTAGCACTGTATAACAATATAGGTAATGGAGTAAGTTTCATGTTAACATTGGGCACTCCCCACCAGGTACAATATTATGTTTTTTAAGCACATAAATAAAAATGTACTCGTTCTAATAAATTTATATTGTAATGTAGCCTACTCATTCTAATATTTTAATAAAATCATCTTTACATTGCTGATAGGTTATCATTGCACTAATTAACACACACTCTCTGAAAAATTAGAAGCATTTTGTAATGCGCTTTCTTCACTGTAGCTCACGCGCACACATTCGGACAGCGCGCGTGCACAGAAACATTCTGCAACAGAAACTTCTCAACGCTGCCCTTCCATTTTTATCAATAAAATAGCTTCAGCACTGAAGAGCTACATTATCTTTTTCAGCAAGCAGTTGGTAACTTAACTGTTTTTGAAGCACTGGTTTTTTTTAAAACTCACCGGCGCTTCACTGTTAATAGAGGAACGCGGCACAGACTGAGGTAATTCATACATTCTCTCTCTCCCTCTCTCTCAGGCCCATATGAACACAGACTTGATGTATTACACTTTTCTGTGAATAGAATATCGAACTGTAGATTGCTAAACTGCAAGTTTACCGGTGTTTTCAGAAAGCCAGCACTTTTATCCAGAGACAGAGTGTGTGCACATGGTTACCAGGTTAAGAAAAATAAGCAAAACATTTAGCATATTTTGAAGCTCAGGGAGTAAGTCTCTTGATATCAGGCAACCCCAGTTATTTTCCTCTGCTTGCCAGATTAAAACCTTGTTCTAACCTGTATATTATATTAATTAATTCCATTACCACGCCGTTTAAAACACTGTTCTTGTATTCAAATTAAGCGTGGTCCACTGCTGCGCACATGCTGCGGAATCGATACAGAAGCAGCTGTATTGATACTCGTATCGCCAAGTGCCATGTGATGATACTACATCGTTGTATCGATGAATCAAACACAGCTCTAGTGTTTGAATTGAGATTGTGATCTTTTTAACAATTAATCGTGCAGCTCTAATTAAGTAGATAGATATGGATGGATATGAAGTTAATACAAGAGTATTCTAACAAATGGGTGGGCAAACCTGCTTTTTGTTTGATTTTGAATTCTTCTGTCGTGTTTGCACAGGCCAGGCCATGGAAATTGGGAGTGCTGCCCTCAACATTCTGGTGGAATGCTGGGACGGGCACCTTACTCCTCCGGAGGTGGCGTCACTCGCAGACCGCGCATCACGAGCACGTGATCCCAACATGGTGCGTGCTGCGGCAGAGCTGGCCTTGAGCTGCCTGCCTCACGCTCATGCCCTGAACCCCAACGAGATTCAGAGAGCTCTAGTGCAGTGCAAGGAGCAGGTATTGTCCAGCACAGCCCGCATTCATTATACATAGCCACTGGATCACAATCCATTTTTAATCTAATGTTATAAAAATCATCTGCTTGTTGCTTTTAATCAACACTTTTCTGCTTTGTTCTCTCTTCAGGATAATGTGATGCTGGAGAAAGCTTGCATGGCTGTTGAGGAGGCTGCAAAGGGAGGCGGTGTATATCCTGAGGTCTTGTTCGAGGTGGCTCACCAGTGGTATTGGCTGTACGAGCAAACAGTGGGTGGTGGTTCAGGGGCCCAACGAGAGGGTTCCGGCCGCTGCGGGGCCAACGGTGGAGCAAGGAGAACGGCACCCGAGGGAGGCTGCGGTATCCTGGATAACACCGGAGTCTTGGATTCATCAGGTGTCTCGGCTGTAACTACGACAGTGACGGCAGCCGCCGTAGTACCTGTCATTTCCGTCGGCTCCACCATATACCAGTCACATGCGCTGCCGGGCTCAGCCATGGCACACACGGCAGGTCTGCATCCCTACACCACCATCCAAACCCATCTGCCCACCGTCTGCACCCCGCAGTACCTGGGCCACCCGCTTCAACATGTCCCCCGTCCTGCCGTCTTCCCCGTCTCTGGGGCAGCCTACCCACAGGTATGAGCTCTGTTCATTTCCTATTGAAATGATTATGGGTTTCAATTACCTGTGCTTAGCATTTTTATTCCAGTCTGTTGTATTATTTGTCTGCATTTAACTGAAGGTAATTAATACTAAATTTAAGCTCTAATGCAGACGCTTACTTGGCAGTCATTGATGCATAGCATGACATTCCTGGCAGAATATAAATGGAGAGACTCATACTAGTTTGTTTATACATGTATAATGATCTTTACTGCTATGCCCTTGGTTTAACTTAATTTTGTGGTTTTAATTTTTCAATGGCAGGTATATGACTCGAGGAAGGCGTATCAAGCTGGTTTTAAGAGCATCTGTTTGTCTTCTCAGGGAATGCACCCTGCTTTTATTGGTGCTCAGTACCCATTTTCTGTGGCCACTGGCCCTCATCCTCCTATGGCAGCGACCGCTGTCACTTTCCCTGGCGTTCCAGTGCCGTCCATGACTCAGATCGCTGTCCACCCATACCATACTGCAGAGGCAGCCCTGCCTCTTAGCACTACTGTGGCAGGTAAGGACAAGTTGGTTGTAGAATTTCAATTCCATCTTAACATGAACACAACTTTCTGCATAATATCCAATGTTATTTAAAATAATTCGGAATAAATGCAGTTTTACAATATACAGCAATTTGCAGGAAATTAACACTACTTTAGTCAAATTTGTTATCTGCATTTAAAATTATTTGAACTTAGAATATAACGACTATTTAAGGCCATCTCATTGGAGCATATGTGAATGCAAAAAATTATGGTATTTTTAAACAGTTGGTTAGACACTCATTTACTATCTAGTTCGCTTAGCCTTTCAAGATTGACAATTTTACTTGCATCCTGTCACTATTACTGCTCACTGCATTACCAGTGAGTGGCAGTTCACATCTTGCGTGCTGCAAACAAGTGTCATATGAAGTTCATACAAGTGTGAATGTTGCTGATCTTGAAGAATAATTTATTACATTTTATGGATATGTTTTGTTCATAGCTCATTTATAAGGAATGTAAATGGCCTCAGTGTTTTTCAGCAACCACACCAACAAAAAAAAAAGTTGGATTTAGTGTGGATTAAGTAATTTCCTCTGAATTCAAGCATAAACTCTACTGTCACAGGACAACACAAGAGACACACCTCACGTTGACAAAATTGTTTTTACATAACAGAATAGTCAGTAAGAAAACATTTCAATGCACCAGGAATCACTTTAGAATTGGATTGTGACTCCCTGAATCAAAAATGGATCTAATATCAGGGATGTGATTTTTCCGGATTAATCCGGAATTCCGGATTTTCCGACCTGAAAATGTGACCTACGTGAATCATGCAGATCTGTTAAAAAATCAATAATCGGATCTCACAGCCGTCACCATGGTAACCCGGGACGGAACCACAATCGCCGTCCCCGCGCAACAGGGATGCAAATAGTGCGCTTTTTGGCGCCTCCCGCTTTTTTCACGTCAGTTTGGGTGACAAATTCATCTGAAGCCTATTTCATAGCTTAATGTGAGGGACAGAAGTCTATTTACATCATTAAAGTTTACGAAAACTCGTTTTTCCTCCTCTGCAGCTGTCAATCATTCTCCATTCAGTATTCAAACAGCGCACGCGCCTCTTCCGGTTACAGCAGCATACATTCACGGTAAAACTCTCTCCAATATGATATTCACATTATAATGCTTGATCTGTAGAGAAAAGGCTGTGGATTTGCATAAAATGACTTTATTTTGTTGGAGTTTGTTGCTGTTTTTAAACGACTCACTACCGTGTGCCTGTTAGATCACACATCACAAGGACTATGAATCAGCATCAAACGCACAATAACTGGAATTTAAAACTGTGAAGAAACAAATGATCAATAAACTGTTGGACAGATAGACACTAGGATTTGTGTGCTCGACATTTCTTCGCTTTGTGCCGTGAACTGTCTCAGTATATTTTCCTGCTTTTTTGTCCTTAGCCAATCACATGCCTGAATTATGAGATGTCTGTCAATATTATTTAATCATGGGTGACCAATATTACATGTACAAAATTACATTTTATTAATGTAGCTTAAAGACAATTTTAACTGAAGCAAATTACAAATAAGAAACAGCAATTCGTCACAGTGCCCTCAATATACATAATTCAAGGCTAGTGCAACAAACTAGTTACCAGTTACCATGTTTGCACACACAAGGAATTTGTTTTGGTGACAGAAGAAGCTTCCAGTACACAGAGACAACAACATTTCACAGGTAGTAAAATAAAAAATAAAGATATATGAATAATATACATATATACATACAGTATAATATATAAATAAACAAAAATAGAAAAAATTGTACAGGTGTGCTATATATAACAGAATAGAAAAGAATGAACAGGGAATGGAATAAGAGGTAGGTTAATGTCAAAATAAATATAAATGGTATTGCGCACATATTTATCATTGCCCAGTGGGTGCATTTAACTGTTCATTTATTTGCCCTTTTGTTTAACCAGATAAAACTTTCTGAGATTAAAGTCTCTTTTACAGAAATGACCTGGCCAAGATAAGCAGCACAACATTATCAAAAAAGTAAAAGAAAAAAGAAATAATTAAGAAAAAGAAAAAGAAAAAAACATTAAAAACACATCATCAAAAAAAATTAAAAAATTAACAAATTGTTTCTTCCATTTTGTAAAAAGTTCCAATCACTGGGTGCCGCAGTGCTGATTGTGCAGGTGTTGGATGTGAATATCCCCAGCCTCACTAGCTGTTGCCTATCTGTCAGAAAGCTGGTGATCCACTGACAAATAGAGCTAGGAACTGAGAGCTGGGTTAATTTAGTCTGAAGGACTGCTGGGATGATGGTGTTGAAGGCTGAGATGAAGTCCACAAACAGGATTCTTGCATAAGTCCCTGGTTTGTCCAGATGTTGCAGGATGTAATGCAGTCCCATGTTGATTGCATCATCCACTGACCTGTTTGCTAGATAAGCAAACTGCAGGGGGTCCTGTGATGTCCTTCAGGTGTGCCAGCACCAGTCTTTCAAACGACTCTTTCATGACCACAGACGTGAGAGCGACAGGTCTGCATTTTTGGATGGTGACGATGGTGGAGCATTTGAAGCAGGAAGGGACTTCCTCCAGTGATCTGTTGAAGATCTGCGAGAAGATGAAGGCCAGCTGGACAGCACAGGCTGGTGAGACACTGCCTGGGCCTGGTGCTTTCTTTGTCTTCTGTTTCCCAACCTGACACACATCCTCTTCACTGATCTGAAGTGCAGAAGGGGGGAGAGTGAGGTTAGAGTGGGTGTGGGGTGTGACTTTGATTTTCAGATCTGCTGTAGAAATCATTCAGGTCATCGGCCAGTTGTTGATTCCCTACAGAATTGGGGGATGGTGTCGTAGATTGTGATGTCTCCTTTTAGCCACTCTATTCACTTTTGTCAGTGTGTTTTTGGCCTGATTGTACATGATTTTTTTTCCCCATTCCTGTAGGCATCATCTTAGGCCTGGCGAAGCTGAGTTTCGCTGAGAACCATGGTTTGTTGTTGTTGTTGTTGTTGTTGTATGTTAAATAAGTGCTGGTAGGAATGCACATATCCTCACAGAAACTGATGTATGGTGTGACATAATCTATGAGTTCATCCAAATCAGTGGCAGCAGCTTCAAAAACAGTCCATTCAGTGCAATTGAAACAGGCTTTTAAATCCCACTCTGCTTCTTTAGTCCATCCTTTAACAGTCCTTACTATAGGTTTAGCTGATTTCAGTTTCTGCCTGTAGGTCGGTATAAGATGAACCAGACAGTGATCAGAGAGTCCTAAAGCTGCTCTAGGGATGGACCGATATGCATCCTTTATTGTGGTGTAGCAGTGGTTCAAAATATATATATTTTTCTGGTTGGGCATGTAATGTGTTGTCTGTATTTTGGCAGTTCAATGGTGAGGTTTGCGTGATTAAAGTCACAAAGAATAATAATAAGAGAGTCCGGGTGTTGCTGCTCTGTGATCGGATCAGCCAGCTTTTGCAGCACTGTACTCACATGCGCTTGCTATGGAATGTAAACACTTACGAGGATGAAAGAGGAAAACGGAATTGCTCTATTCAGCCACGTTTCTGTGAAACACAGAGCTGTAGAGTTTGAAAAGTCCTTATTTGATTCAGGAGAGAAGGTAGTCCGTTTTGTTGGGTAGAGAGCGGAGATTTACCAGATGGATACTAGGCAGCGTGGTTCTAAAGCCGTGATGTCTGAGTTTGACTAGATTTCCGGCTCACTTCCCACGCTTGTGTGTCCTAGAGCGCTTGGGCAGCGCTGCTGCTCCTCAAACTACAATGTTCAGCAAAACGTCTTGTCAAAAACCTATAGAAGATTGGGTAGTGTGTACTGCCGAATATTCTGCAGTTCATCCCTGGTGAAACTGATTAAGAAAAACAAAAAACTGGACAAACTTAGCCTGGCTAACGTCAGACCAAGTCTCATTTGAGACTTGGTCTGGGAACCACGTGTTCATTTTCTCGTATTTGAGGCGTGGTTTACGAATGCCCAGAGCCGTTTATTGGGCGCTATGAATGTCTATCAAATGCGCCTGTTCGTAGCTCATAGCCAATCACTTCAATTATACCAGATGACGTATGTAGAGTGACAGAAATTCAACGAGGAAAAAGACGATGGGTCAAAGATTTATTTGTGCACGATGGCGTTAAGCGAATATTACCGTTTGTGCAAGATAAACATGAGGGTAGAAGGTAACGTCGAGTCTGATGCCATGTTGGATTCATAGATATAAACAAACTGCTTCGGTGTCGTCATCGTCTTGCTGCTCCCTCCCCGTTCTGTGATTGGTTCCCTTTTTCAGGGGAAAATCTGGTCCATGGTGTCCAGACTGCATAGCAGCGTGAATAAAATTGCGCTGCGAGCAAGGCAGTATGGGGAAACCCAGGCTAGGACAAACTAACAAATACAGTAAAACAACTGGAGAGTTCCACACAGAGGCGGCCGTTTGAGGCATCATCTTGAAAGCATAGACCATAGTTACATAGTTGAGTTATTTAGTTTAAACATAGCTCTTTAGTGCACCTTAAACTCAGTGCAGACAAAAGTGCATTACAGTTCTTACCAGTTTTCCAGAAATTGTTGGGAAGGCATTGGACAGTTTGCAAATTCATAGGCACCCCTGAACATCCTCTCCCCTTTTTTTGCCCAGCAGCAGGAGTACACTCAGGCGCCACCATCCAGGCCATTCAGGGGACTTCTCTTCCAGGACTCTCGTCCCAGCCCGCCTCGCTGGTCAGTGCACCATTCCCTGTGGAAGACGAGCAGCACAGTCAACCAATCAGCCAGCAGGGCCTGCACTACCTCCACTCGGCCTACAGAGTCGGTAAGGACGCTTGATTTCTAATTACATAGATCCATTAGGGCATGGCTTGCCTGTCCTTATGTTGCTGTTTTGCACCCATTAGGATCCATCTGGTCCTGAATTGTGGTGATTAATTATCAAGAGAGGTGAGGGAGAGGTCGGTTGTGTCCATGTTGCAGGACTCACAAAGAACTCTCACAGTGAGAAATATTAATTAAGGCATGATTTCCGTTCTATCAGTACTCATAAGTCCTGGAGATTAGGATGTTTGGGTGCATGTGTCAATTCAATACTTGATCAGTACAGTGTCGTACAGTACAGAGTGTTGATGGCGAAATGTTCCTGTCCTTATTTAGGTATGCTGGCCTTGGAGATGTTGGGAAGGAGGGCCCACAACGATCATCCGAACAACTTTTCCCGTAGTCCCCCATACACAGAAGACGTCAAATGGCTGTTGGGCCTGGCTGCACGTCTTGGTATGCCCATTTATCTTTGCAATTTGGCTTTTAGGAAAAACAGTTTTCTAAAATTCCATTTTATTTCCTGTTACCTGCTATAATAGTTAAAATAGACTATAAATTATATGTTGGCAGTTTACCATGCCTTCAGCGGATAAGAGGTGACTCTCCAGCAGAGTTATTGACATCCTGATGTCTGTCTTGTTACTCTGAGCTTTATCCCATGCTGATTGTGCGCATGTTGCCAGTTAATGGGATTAAATATTACAATTGAGAATGTAGAAGTAGAAAATATGCCATGTTTTGGTTAGGCATCTTATAAAATGGCTTGTTTGTATTCTTATATTGCTAATGGTCCCCTCCAAGATGTGTATGTGTAGATGTGTATAGATGTGTATTATCAGAAGGTAATGACATGGACCTCCACAAGCTTCCTTTAAAAGTATATTCTGGGTTAAATACTTAAAATGTTTTTGCTAAGTTAGTATATAAACAGTGTGTGTGCTTGGAAACAGGTCAATTTAGCTCAAAGGATTATTCATTAATTTATAGGGAATTTGGAAAGAATTACTTATTTTTACAGCCGAACATAGAATCGTCCAGCGTTCATTTGAATGGGCCATAACTATAAACTCTGTCGCGGATAGTAATATCCAAACTATAGTGAAAACTCTATTTATTAGCACACTAGCACTATTTATTAGCAATTTGTCGGCGTCCTTGGTTTTCAGGTTCGTTGATTCGTCTTTTCATGCCTGAAATGGTGTCTTGGGAGAAATTGTTCTAGGTTGAGACCGTTTACCTTTAATTTTCTGGTGACATAATTTGTGGTAAAAATGTGGATGTGCATGGAGCTCTCGCTCTCTCACATTTGATTTTAAGGTGGATATTAGGATATTAGAGATATTAGGTGTGTTGCGTCAATCTTAATATACTTACCTTGACCCTTATGGGGTAGACAGCCTTTTTACCTAATAAAGGAAGAGACGAAACAAAACAAATCAGTTGAGAGTGTTTTCTGGTATGGCTTACAACTACAGTTGCACAGCTAAGGTGTCATGTACCTCCTTAACTTAATGTTAGGTGTTTTACTTGTTGGGTGGATAGTTACATGTTTCCTTTCTGAAGCTAGTTTCTACCTGTGGGAAGAAGTGTTTTCCAGTGTAGGGTAGGGTCAGATCTGTTTCAGCCTGTGTTGATCCCCACTTTTCTTGTAGGTTTGACCCATGTTTATTCCCAGTTGAGTTTACATTGACTTTTTGCATCTTTGCCTTGGACAAGGGATCATCCATGATCTGATGGGAGTCACTCCAGTAAGGCAGGAAGTTCTTTGGCAGACAGTGGGAGGTAGTTTGGCATGGCTGTGTAGAGCTGTAGTGCAAAACTTTGTCTCCTACATTGCATTCCTCTTGTGATGCCTTCTGGTGGTGGCAGACTTTCTGACCTTCTATGCTTATTGTGGTTACTGTTGCATAAACATGGTTCTTGATTTTGGTGCTCATTTGGTGGTTTCTTTGTGAGTGGTGCGTAACCAGGACTGGTTTCTCTGGTACCTCTGGGTTTTTGTTGGTGGTTGGCTGTGAGAGACACCTTTGTTTTGTGTTGTTGTAGAACAGGTGGAACAATCAGCTTCATTATGAAGGTGTACCAGATGATCATTGGCCGTTCCATCGCTAGTCATAACGAGCATGACTCATCTTGGTGCTCATCCATGTTTAGCTTGTTTTCGATGAACACTTTCAGTTGCTTCATTAGTGGTTCCATGTCTTTTATTGTATATTTTCTCGTTCTTGGGCATCCTCAGTGCTGTGCTTAACTGAATGGTGTCTAGGTAGGTTTCGTCGTCGATTACCCACATTGGATGCTTTTGAATGCATTGGTTGATCACCTTTGGATGTCCAGCTAGGTTTCCAGTTGTTTCGGTCTTTTGGGTTTCTTGAGAAGTATGGCTGGTCCCAAGACACTTCCCAGCAGTTTGTGTAGTAGGTATAGGGGTGGGCGATCTTCCCAAATTTTCATATCATGATCTTATAACAATCAATCACAATCTATGATTTGAATCGTGATCTTTCCAATTTTGAGATATCTATCGAGAGTATCCAGACTGGAACAAGCCTATGGACTTTATCTATTTGCACAATTTAAAACACAGTACTGCATTAAACAATCAGTTGTCAATATAGTCATTAAACTAGTGGTCGACTGATATTAGTTTTTTAATGGCCGATGCCGATATCTTAAAGAGCAGGGTATTAGTGATGCACGGATAGCGATGCCGATATCTTAAAGAGCAGAGTATTAGTGATGCGCGGATCGCGGTTAAATCCGTGAGCGCTGCGGATAATCCGCGGATCGGGCGGGTCAAGTAATAAAAAAAACATTCTGATTAATTGCAGGTGGGTCATGGGTGGATATGATAAATCATTAATAATCAGGGTATCCGCGGGGTCTTGAAAAGTATTAAAAGGTGATAAATCAATTTTGGGAAAATTAAGACCCTTAAAAAGTATTAAAAAGTCTTATCACGGCTTTATAAAGTCTTACATTTTTAAAGTATTTTTTTCTGAATTAGCTGTCCAACAGTTTGAATCCCAAAAACATCGTAAAAGTGTGTGAATTTAGTCATTTAAAAAAAAAAACGAACAGGTACATAAAAAACTAGGCTATTGTTGGCTACTGAGAGCACCAGAGCGGGCAGTCGGGCGGAAGTTCAAAAGCACAATGCGGGGCTCGCAAAATCGCCTGCCCGACGTCCCGGGGCTATTGTGTTTTCCAGTCGGGCTACCAAAATGCATAACCAGCCTGCCCGACGGGCTATCTGAAATAGTGTTCGCTTCAGTCTTGTTATAATCAGATTCAGCGCGTTCTTCATCTTCAATCCGAAGCGGCGCCGAGCACGTCAGACACAGAGAGGACAGGGTGTGTGTGTGTTCATCTGAGTCTCATTGGTCTGCGGTGCTCGTCAATGTCAGAATATTGAGATGACCAATCAAATCACAGTAGGCGGGCTTTATGTTCACAAGAAGCTGCTGAGCGCGAATTAGAGCAGAGCGACTCGACGCTTCAGTTTACGGTCAAGTGCGAGATAAGATGTAAGTAGCTAAACTAAACATTTCATATTTGACAGATTTTTTAGGTCATAAATGTGAAACAAATGACAAAAATAATCAGGCAAATGAATATACTTTTGTAGAATTTTGCCATTTGGAACTGAAAATAGGCCTATGTAATGTGACTAATAATTAGTTTACTGTCATTGTGAGGGGACATTAGCATTAACAAAGCCGTTTTCATCATATAGGCACAAGATTAATAATGAATGTGTACATGTTGAGAATTAATATACAATTTGTAGCCTTCAGTAAATTAAAAAAGTTCAGCTTTAGGTAGGGAGAAGAGATGGCAAGATGAGGAGACTGAGAGAAAAAGAAAGAGTGATGGATAAGAAGTGAGAGCAGGTATCATCTACTGCCCGCTGACATGGTTTTAAAGCTATTTCTTATCCTTTTTTGGCCTTCAAACGTCTTGAAATGGACATATCCGAGAAATACAAAATTTAAACCCCCTAATAACCTTAAATGTATGACCTCTTTGATTATAAAGCCCTGTCTACGGCCCTGTATTAGGAATAAGATCAATAATGAATGTGTACATGTTGTGAATGAATTCAATAAACTTAGTTAGGCTACCTAGCTTTCCTAGTAGCTTTCAGTAAATTAATGCATCTGAGAAAATGATTCATAAATCAACCTATCAGTTGACCCTTTGTTTACTTTTTTCACTGACAGACAAAAATGAAAAGCCTCTATCGGTCAAAGCTCAGCTTTAGGAGGGGAAGAGACAGATCAAGAGAAAAACAAAGAGAATAGGAGTGTGATGCTGATGAGGAGAGAAAAATAATCAGCTGCCCACTTAGGCCTACATGGTTTTAAAGCTATTGTTATCCAATTTTTTTGGCCTTCAAAACATCTTAAAATGCACATATGTAGATCAGAGAAATCAAAATTTTCTCGGGGGTGCCCCCGAACCCCACTAACTAGCATATCTCACATTCGGGACCTCAGTGATGAAAAAACCCTGCCATCTGCATGTTAATGAAACAAGTTAATAGTGAGCATTATTAAACCCTAAACTAAAGAGTTACTTATTATTTATTTTTTTAATCATACCCTCATTGGGGGCTGAGCCACCGACACAGACTGATTCATGTTCCATACTGGTCACACACATTTCAGTTCAGTTAGAACCAGATGCATATTTGTTGATATTTGTGTTTTGAAAAAGTTTTTGATTCATTGTGTTGACTCCTAACCAATATTCTACATTAAAAATGTAGTCTTTTATATGGGCTAGTAAAATTCATTTCGGGTTACCAAAATCTGGAGAGTGCCTGCCCGAAGGGCTACCAGCGATTTTGAAATTTTGCGAGCCCTGCAATGTACGCTCTGGCGGTCCCAGTGCGTATTACGTATTACGTAGTGCGTATAGTCTTTATCACAAACTAAAACTGTTAAGTTAAAAGTATCACTGATGTAAATGGTTACAGCTTGAAGTGGCGGTGAGGTATTAAAAAATATTGAGAAGGTCTTGAAAAAGTCTTGAAAAGGTATTAAAATTAACTTCAAGATTCCTGCATATACCCTGATAATGTAAATATTAACTACATTCTCTAAAATATGAGCACGTTTAAAACTTAATTTTTCCGCCAGGCAGACTAATTTGCACAAATTTGCGCACTCATTAAGATACGCTGTGCGGGGTCCTGGTTTATGTATAAAGCCTATATATTTGAATGAATATTTAAATACATAATTTGAAAATGAATAAAAAAATTACTTTAGATAGCAACTTCTTAATTCTGTAATCATATTACAGTATTTTTCACAAAGACATTTAGATTTTTTACAACACTGTAACTAACAGGGCACTCAGTAATCTAAGTTTGTGCACACTGGTAATCATATTTTTTCAAATAGACAAGGTATCACTAATATTACATACAGCACAGTGAAAATTGCATGGATATGACATAGCGGGCTGCTAAATATAGCGCAGCATAGTTTGAAATCAAGGGTTCACAATTTGTTGATCGTGCGTCTCCAGTGAAGCTGAACTCTCCTGTCCGCATTCAATTCAAACGAACAGAATACACCCGATCATCCAGGCTACAAATGTGCACTTCAGAAGATCTGACTGCTAAATTCGAATAAGCCTGCAAGGTTTGTGAAAATTAAATGTTTATTAGATATTCAAAGATTTGTTTAAATTATATAAATTCACATTTGCTGAAGGTAAATGAGAACGTATTAATAGTGTTTGCCTTTCTGTTACTAATAATATCTGTAAAAGCAAATGCTATGATACTCTTTCGTAAACCGTTTACTTTCTTTGTTTAACAGTTCAATTTAGTAATGTAAGAGACACAACTGTTAAAAAAAAGACCATAACTAATAAAGATGGAGAATGTGAGCGATGTGTGCTCAGACGCTGCTATTCTCAAAGCCATCAAAATAAAAGTCCCGCTATTACGAGGACATAAAAGATCACAGTCTCTATGATTCGCTTGAAAAGTAGATCATCGACGACAAGATTGACCACGATATAAAATCGTCAGATCGCCCACCCCTAGGTAGTGGTCATTGGCATGGGAGTCACCCTCTCTGTGCTCTTTATGGAGGACTTATGGTGTTGTCATGCCACTGTGTGTCTTCCAGTGCAAGGCTTGTGTCTTGGGCGATGGAGTTTGAAACTGGATGTTTTCGAACCTTTCTCTGAGGCTGTCTTTTGTTTGATTGTTTGATTTTTAAGGTGGTTAACAGTACATTTTTAGACTCCATGCTTGTGAACTCTTTAAGCAGTGTCTCGCTTAGTAGCTGATAGTTTGACTTTGTGTGAACAGGTTGTCTGTGGACTAGGGGTGTGCGATATCACGATTTTTGATCGTGGACGATTAAAATGTCTCCACGATCTGCTTTTGAAGAAAAATCGAAGTATCGTGCTACAGTGCATTCTATCAGTTGTAGTTCTGGCGCCTCAATCTCACGACGCAACGTACATTCACATCACTTGTTAACGCAGAGGTAGAGTGACACTCATGGGACACTGCAATTCACAAAAGTTAATTATTTTCATGTGCTTTGCCAGTTAAACATTTCATTCGCGTGCTGATGCGCTGTTCTAATGTGCTTTTCTGAGCGCATACAGCCGAAGCGCACAGGCACAAAAAGCCTGTCAAACAGCGCCTGGTTACTGGACTAAGTTATCTTTCGAGTTTCATTGCGCTAATACTGTCAAATACACACAAGGTTTACATAAACACAGTTGGTTATGTCTAAAGTGAAAGCAAACATTTGAGAGAAAATCGAATGCGTGTCATGCCTGTATATTAGGTCTTAAAGCGACAGTAGCCTAATAGTAAACATGCGGCCACTTGTCCTTAAAGAGATAGTTCACCCAAAAATGAAAATTCTGTCCTTACTTACCTTACTTACCTTACTCTAATCTTGTTCCAAACCTGTATTAATTTCTTTCTTGTGCTGAACACAAAATAAGATATTTTGAAGAAAGTGGTTATCCAAACAGTTGCTGGTCCCCATGGACTTCCATAGCAGGAAAAAATATACTATGGAGCTCACTGTGACGAGCAACTGTTTGGTTAGTCACATTCTTCAAAATAACTTTTATTTTCAACAGATGAAAGAAATTTATTCGGGTTTAAAACAATCTGACAGAGTAAATTATGACAATTTTCATTTTGGGGGGAACTATCTGTTTAATGTTAGTAAGGCAACAAAAACCAGAGAAAATCAACATAATCAATCAGTGTAACTTTTCTTTTCATTTATTACTTAAAGCTCACTTGAAGTTCTTTGATGCCACATCAAAAACTTCTAGCCTAACTGATAAAGTTCAAACATTGTTAAAAATAAGTCAGCAGTCAGTTATAAAATAAGAACAAATACATAAATTACAAGCAGAGATGAATACTAAATAACAAAGTTACAAAGTCTAACAGTAGTATTCAGGTACAGAAATTAATTCATTAAATGTAAAATAACACTATTTGTTCACTGTAGAAATTAAATATAGTTTAATCTTTGTTAAAGCTGTATTTTGTTGTTTTATTAATATTAATGACACCGTGACAACAGCAGGAATATTAGGTGTCTGCTGTCACTTTAAGACCGAATGCACGGACCGAAAAAAACTGACAAACATCCGGTTTCTTTCTCAACTGTTCACTTATGACATAACCGAGAGAATACTTGCCGAGACTGGTATTTAGACATAATTTTGTGTGTATGTGTCCGTTCAAGGGCAAGGAAACGTGAAAGAGGAATCAGTTCCATAGACAGTATATAAACTGGACACAGCGACCCCATAGGTTTCAACGGAGAAAAGTGAAGTCAATTAGAAGGTCTCACTTCCTGATGGTCGAGCGTACTGCGCAGACTCAAACTGAGCTTGACGACGTAGATGTGACGCGAGCAACCCGTCTGTCTTCTAGTAGCTGTGCCAAGAGAAATCTGAATCATTCCCTTCCGAAACTTGCAGAGACGGAGAGTGTGAGTAGGAGGTGTCCATGAGCTAGGAGCAGGAGCAACTTTTGCTAAGTATTCTGATTAATTACTTTGTCATTTTGCCTCCACGTCCCCCCGATTGCGCGCGAGCTTCTCCTCCTGTCCATACTGTACTTTCTCTACTGTGCGACAGAGAGTCACGTGGTTATGACGCAATCGTTAGCCTATTTTTACAAAAACTGCATCTACGGGGCCATAACGTATGATACAAGGTAATGGAGCCTTTTATACATTTTCGTGTTTCTTTAGAAATAAATAATGGACAAATGGAGTCTTTAAACGCCTCAGATGTAAAGTTATTCCCTGTCAAAGTGACGCCAAAATGAATGGGAGTCAATGGAATGCTAACAGCAGGTGATGGTCCGCTAATCAATGGCGGCGCCCGGGGAAGCTTCAATATTTTATGAAACCCTGCCCCCCTGATCAATTCGTGTTCGAGCGCTATCTGAAACGTGCTTCTCTCTCTCTGCGTGCGTGCAGATAACGCGCGAGTCCCGCTTTTCGCCTCTTCTTCCGTGTTTAAATTGGTTTGAATGTGTAAATTGGCAATACAAAACACGTCCAAATTATAAACTTTCACTCTATGATGGGTAAATGTAGCAATTCCGCGAATCACATGTGTGCCGAACCGTGGGGCCTGGTCCGTACGGATCACGGATCAACTGTGATCTGTTGCACCCCAGTACCTTTCCAGGGGGTCTTCCAGAGCATTGATTTTAGAGTTCTTGTCTTTAACATCAGCTTTGGCTTTCTGTAGTAGATGTTCAGCAGATTGGAGTTGCTTTACCAGGTGCTTCTGGACAGTCTTGAATTCTTGTTTTTGTCACGTTCAGCGACTGTAAGAGCTTCTTGAAACTTCAACTTGTGTCTTGCTACACTTTCATCGGGCACTTCGAGCTAGTCTGTGCAGTGTTGAGTGTGCATCAGCTCCCTCAGAAACTCAGTGGTCTGACACTTGAAGTCGTCCTGGACTTTCATTTCCAGCTTGTCTGTGCGGCTCTTGGCACATGTCAGTTCCTCTTGAAGGTGGGTGATATGCTTGTTGCTTAATTTCAGCTGCGCTGGGAAGGCATGGCTTAGAGAACTGGTGATCTTGACTAGCTCCACATGGTTGTGGTTCTGGCTTGAATCGTGTGGTTCTGGCTTGAATACTTGAATCAAATAATGATTATTATTAAAAATAATAACAGTTCAATTGTCTTTGATCTGAGGCAGTCTGTAATGCTTCTGAGCCAGGCATCCACATCTTCCCCTTAGGCAGTGGAACAGCAAAGTGTCGTTTCAGTGATTGTGCACTAATAGTGAAGTGTGGTGATGAAGTGTTGGGCTCAGTGTAGACAGGTTGGCTAGTGATGTGAAGTCTTTATCACTCAACTGAGTGAGGGAAAGAGAGAAAAATGCTAAAACAAATCTCAATGGAAAGAAACCATTCTTCAACAAATCAAACCTCTTATCTTAGTCTTGACTCCACACACCTTTAGTTGGACCACTTACCAGGGATGCTGTTGAATGCTCAATATTTATTTGTCTCGGTTAAAGATCTTTGATCACCAAAATTACACATTTAAACATTTATCCTGTGAAAAACATTTCTTCATGCCTATTAAATAACTCACTCACACCAGCTCAGAGATCCACTCGGTCAACTTTACTGTAATAAACGCTGCACAATGACAAGTGGAAATACTGGTTTTATTCAGCCATATGTGTTTGAAGCAGAAACTGATTCAGAAGAAGTGGAAGAGGGAATTATACTGAGTCGTCTACAAAGTCGATGTATTAGAATGTTAATGCATTTTATGTATCTATCTCTACAACGTCGGACACGTAACGGTAATTGATATTATTAGCCTTTGGCTTGAATACGTTATCAAACAGCTAATAATGTGTTGCTATTGTTACACAAACCATGTTCCTGTTTGCCATCTCAGTCTGCCTTCTAAAAATCAGTAACCTTAGAAATGCTTTGAACAACTTAATGTCAGTGGAGAAAGGCATATAGTTAATCAACATCGTAATATACATAATTCACCAGCTATATTGCTAAATGTACACAATTTTTCATATCAACAGATAAATATACCAGGATAACCTGGCTTCTCTTGAGACTCCCCTGCTTCAGAGCATAGTTAATGACAAGCTAAAGCTAGATGACAGTTCTAAATGCCAGAACTAAGTGTGAATCTAAACAAATTTGTTAATAGGGTGATAGGAACATTTTTGGTAGAAAAAGTTTACTTAAACTTTCAAAGTTCAAGACTTATTCATCCTAAGGTGATTAGATCTAAAAGATACATTTAGAAATAATGATGACTTGAAATGACTTCAATGTAAACACAACTGCTTCGGTAAACGACAAGCAAATGACAGTTTTGCGCTGTAATTGATGAAACATCAACTCGGCGGGTTGTCTCTCTTTGGAAGTTTCTCTGGGCGCGTAAAACAACAGGGTTTCTTCGCTGTTGATGCACAGTTTCAATGTTAAGCTTTACTTGATCAAGATTTTAAATCGTTCCTCTTCAAATCACACTCGGACAAGCAGTGTTGCACGAGCTCTCACAAACAGGCAAGCATTTAGCTGTTTAACACAGGGAGGATATAGCACATTAATTGAAATGGTACACGCACTGACAAAATATCTTGCTATAAATAAATAAGGCCTTTAGAAATAGATAGAGGAACACACTCAATCTTACCGTTCTGTGAGGAGAATATTCGTCCTTATAGAGGAATTTTTATTACTGCAGTTTAATTTAGTTCAGCTCTCTGTGACTGATAGCTATTTGAATGACACTGAACACGCAATGGCATCAGTTTAGCTATAAACAAGGCATTCTAGAAATTGAGGAACACGCTCAATTCTTACCTTATCGTATAGTGTGAGATGTCAGATCTTAATTTAGAAATAGGGAGGCAGACTAGATTAGAGTAACAGCTTTCTCTGCATTAATTAATTCATTCATACATTCAATTAAGCCACGCGCTACATATGTCACATCTATTTCATCCACAACAATGGAAACGATAAATGACTTAGTATACGCTTACAATTTAGATTAAACTACCCACATTCTCATCCAATAGATGTAAGAGAAACAGGCCAAGTTAGCCCAAAGGGAATTATTACTTTATAGGGAATTTTGAATTATAGGGACTTTTTAATACTAAATGTCAGCACACTTGAAACACAGCTTGGCAAATCAAAATAGAGGGCTGTTAATTGATTAGAATATTCAATGGCATATTTTTGGTAATGCTTGCCGTTCCAAGAAACTAAATAACAAGCCTTAGTGTAATTAAGTTGAAGCACATCTTTATTTCTAATGTATCTTTTTGTTTTAACATATTTTGCTTTATTTTTGCATTGAAATGTAGAGATTATTATTATTATATAGTTAGATATAATGCAAGTCTTATTTTTGGCCCTTCATAGTAAAAACTTTGGGACCTGGAAATAGTGCACAGGAAATGCAGACATAATGCGACAAAACTGCAACAAAATATAAATTCAATTATAAAACCGCTTTCCTCACAATTTATGGACATAATCTAAAGATGCAGTCTTCCAAAGTTGTTTGCATTAACAGTTCTACCGATTGTGTTTTACTTGTGGGTGATATTTCACTCTATTTGAGCTTCGATAATTAAATTTCACCACACAAAGAATTTAAATTACTTGACCTCTGTAAAGCATCCCATCTGAGTTTGATTTATTAAATAAGTTATTCATGCAAATTATCTTTTTTAATAACTTATGGAGCTCTGATGCTATAGCTGTGATCCCAACATATTCTGTCTGGGACTTGTAGGCTCATTGGATTTTATGTTATGGAAAAAACAGAACAAGCAAAGCAATGCACTGATAAGCAAGGCATAATCAGAAAGGTGCGATGAAGTTGGCTTATTGAAATGGTTGTATGTTGACAGTGCTTTTTGTCTCTTAAAATAATCGAGAATTGATCTGAACTGCTGAAATGTGTTGTCAGCAATTCCATCGTCCATAACAATGTAAACAATTTGCATAATACCAGCCTATGGTCTTCGTTGGCTGCCTGCAAACAAGGTCTACTTTGATCCAACCTCGAACACAAAGTTTGGCTTGTGTTGTCAACATGTCGAGAAGACCGTTTTCAGCGCTGCACAGAAAGGAGGAGTTTAGAGAGACTGAATCTTCAAACTAATCATTTTCAGACTCTTTTAGAAATTAGGTGATGTGCAAATGTATATTATGAGACAATTCACTTTTCTTTTTTTCTTATTTTTTTCTTTATGCATGAAAACCAAACTTAGGAACCTTTAAACTAGCATAAGGGGCCGTTCACATATCGCGTCTTTTGTGCGCTCAAGTTCGACATTTCAAATGTTGTTTTAAGAGTGACAACTTTTCAGAATGCCACAAGTGCACAGCAGGTCATGTGACAAGAACCAACCAATCAGCTTCCAACCAACTGAGCTTTCTGTAACAACATTGAAAACTCAGTCAACATGAAGTATGGGGTGCACCCAAACACTACGTCCGTTTTTCTCTATGTAAATAAATCTTGTAGCAGAGCTACAACAAGCGTTTTTCGGTGGTGGAAATCCATTACTGGAACTTCTTTGTCGTTGTGGTGATCGCAGTTCATGGTTGCATAGCACCAACAGACGCAATGGGAGTGCAAGCGCTTTGGAAAGAAGGATCTCCTTCCATGTGTTTTTAGACGCGATATGTGAACGGCCCCTAATAGGGGCACTTTAAAGGGTTAAATTCACCCAAAAATGAAAATTCTGTCATTTACTCACCCTCATGCTGTTCCAAACCCGTAAGATTATCCCATTTTGATCATCTTCTGTACAGAAATGAAGATATTTTTAATACAATTTTAGAGATTTCTGTCCCTCCATTGACAGTCTATGCAACTACCACTTTGACGCTTAAAGTTAGAGATCGTAAAACGAATCCATATGAATTGAGCGGTTTAGTCCAAGTTTTCTGAAGAGACGCGATTACTTTATTTGATGAACAGATTGAAATTAGGCTTTTATTCACACATAAACATTGATCAGCGAACATAAACAGAAGCTCAACCGAACCTGCTTTGAATATTTGTGTAAATAAAAGCCTAAAATAAATGTTCAGCATATGAAGCGATCGTGTCTCTTCAGAAAATTTGGACTAAACCACTCAATTATTATGGGTTAGTTTTATGATCTGTTTATGAACTTTTTGAAGCGGCAAAGTGGTAGTTGCGTAGCTGTCAATAGAGGGACAGAAATCACTCGGATTTCATTAAGAAAATTTTTGATTTGTGTCCTGAAGATGAACAAAAGTCTTACAGGTTTGGAACGACATGAGGGTGAGTATATGATGACAATTAAACATTTTGGGTGAATTATGAATAATTAATTTATAATTCAACATTAATAAATTATGTAAACAGAATCATAAATTGAAAACTTTAAGAATTAAAAGAACATAAATGCAATGTATTAGAGATTCCTTCAGTTTCAGAATGTTTCCTTATCCTCCTCCCTCTTCCTCTCTCCTCAGGTGTGAACCACGTGTACCAGTTTTGTGTGGGGGCAGCGAAAGGTGTTCTTAGTCCGTTTGTCCTTCAGGAGATCATTATGGAGGCTCTGCAGAGGTTAAACCCTGCACATATCCACGCACACCTCCGCACTCCTGCCTTCCACCAGCTCGTGCAGCGCTGCCAGCAGGCCTACTTACAGGTACAGATTCACAGATCTCTAAGATTCAGCCTGGGGAACTAATCACACTGACATTATTACTAATAACATCCCTAATAGGATGAAATCCTGAAATAAGTCTGTACCCTGATGATGATGATAATCCAGGAACTTACATTCTTGCGCTGACTCCAACACATGAGCTGATCAGTCACAGCTGACATTTGTATCGAATGCGGTGCAACCATCTCAAAGTTTGTTTTTATATTAGTTAGACTTAGTTTCAAGTAGAGAATTTAAGTAGGGTTTTAGAGCATTCGAGTGGTGCCAAGGCTGGATTGTGACGGCATTGTCGCCCACACTGAATATAAATTGTGCATGAACAATTCTGGAGTGTTAAAGCTAGAGAGGGAAGCCTGAGTCTGTTCACAGGATGGAGCATACTGATGAGAGAGCATCAAACACACTGTGACGGCCCAAAGCCAAGAGCTGCTGCCTAGAGAAGGAGCGCACACACGCTATCTCTCTCTCTCACACACAGACACGCTCTTGCAGTTACCTGCTAGCAGGCTCAGAGTCTTTATTTTGCCATTTCAAAGAGGTTTCAAGTTGTTGCATGGGCAAACAACGTGGTTGTCTACGTAAGTGGCCATTGCAGTCTCATGGCCTTATATTTAAAAATTGCCCAATCAAGGGACATTCTACCATATGTCTGCCACTGTAAATCTTTGCAAATGAATGTTGGGTAAATGTGAAAGGGAGACCGTGCCAGCTCTAATCCACTCTCTCCATGCGTGGAGAATGAGATGAGGGACCGAGAGGCTGTACTCAAGCAGAAACCTACACAGACTGTCTCTGAGTCATTTCGTACGTCGCTGGTGGGAAATGCACTCCATATGGTACATGTCCCAATAAACATCCGGGGACATGATGCTTCATAACCTGTTGACATTTTATTAAAACGGGTTCAGGTTAGTGCCACCCAGTAGCAGGAATATTTATGAATTTGTCATGTCACACATGTTTAACCACAGGGAGATCAAAAAGGCATGACAGTAATGAAATGCTGTTGAAAGATACATAAACACATTTAGAGCTAGAAACTAAACTCAAAACCTTCAAAACTTTGATTTTGATTTTGATTGAACTTTGATTTGCTCTCAACTTTTGCATTCCTTCAAGAAACTTTTGCGACAGAACACAACTTTTAGGGGAACCACAAAAGCATTGAAATATAATTTTTCCTTCCATCTCAACTTTTTGCGTTCCCCTGAGAAACTGGATACTAACGCAAAACTTTTCGCAAAAACATTTTATATTATTATTATTACTATCAGTGTTGAAAACTGCTTGAGCTGCTAAATGTTTTTTTTTTTTTTTTTGCAGGATTCTTTGAAAAATAAGATCTTTTGTAAAATTATAAATGTATTCACAGTTTCTTGGGGGAATGTAAACATATTGTGAGTGCATGCAAAAGCATTAACATATCATTTTTCCTTCCATCTCATATTTTTTCATCACTTTGTCCCCTCAGGAGCTTTGTATTATAAGGCTTACTAACTGCATTTCATAATGAAAAACTAAACTATAACTAACAAAACTATTGTTGGAAACAAGTAAAACTAAACTGAAATTAAATTTGAAAATAGTAAAAATACTCTTAAAATGCAAAAATAAAATAACCTTGGGCCAGAATTCATGTCCTCCCTGCTCATTTCAATTTCTAATTATGTTTTGTTCCAGTATATCCACCACAGGCTGATCCATCTGACTCCCGCAGACTATGACGACTTTGTGAACATCATCCGAAGTGCCCGCGGGGCGTTTTGCCTGACACCAGTTGGCATGATGCAGTTCAACGATGTGCTGCAGAACCTGAAGAGGGGCAAACAGACAAAAGAACTATGGCAGCGGATCTCGTTGGAGATGGCCACCTTCTCACCATGACTGCTCTAGAGGCCAGCGGGGACAGAGATGCCCAATCTCCTGCAGATATCATCCCTCCTCCTCCCCCCCCCGCAAGATCACTGACACAGCTCAATCCGACACACAATTCCCCTTGTTAGGAAGTGTAGCCATGCCAACTTCCTGTACAAGCCCACTCACATGACTGAAAATTTTGTCCTTCGGGCCCTGAAGTCATGAGAAAGTGGTACAGAGATACTGGGGCAAGTGAATTACTCCAGTCAGTGGGTCCCTCCTCCTTCGTCGAGTTGTTGATCCCAGTGTTGTGTCTGACCCTTTTTTTTTTTCTTTTTTTTTTTGGTGTGTTCAGTCAAGTAACTTAATGGCTATCTATGTTTTATCTGTGTCCTAACATCTTTCATTCACTGATTTGTACGTTTTGTGATCCCCGGAGTTCGTTTAGGTGGTTGATAAGGGGACTAAGGTTTTCACTTGCTATGTTGATGTTTGGTTCAAGTTTGAACAAAACCACTAAATGTCAGACTCATACTGCAACATTCCTCTACCCTGGAGAACAGAGCCTCCACCGGTCATT